>NW_009649943.1:31983-46772 GCF_000708025.1 Charadrius vociferus
GCTCCAGAGCTGGAGGCAGTACTCCAGGTGGGGTCTCACCAGAGCAGAGTAGAGGGGCAGAATCCCCCCCTCGCCCTGCTGGCCACACTTCTGATGCAGCCCAGGATCCAGTTGGCCTTCTGGGCTGCGATCGCACATTGATAGACAGTCACGATAAAGAAAGATCACATTTGATGTTTGCGTCTTCTTTTGATTTTGATGTTTGCATCTTCTGTGAACCGGATTGTTTCTTTTTTCCCCATCTCCTTACGGTATCATTTTATTTGCAATTGGCACGTGAAGACAGTCACGATAAAGAAAGATCACATTTGATGTTTGCATCTTCTTTTGAGTGAACCTGATTGTTTCTTTTTTCCCCATCTCTTTACCATATCATTTTATTTGCAATTGGCACGTGATTCCTTGGGTACCATCCAGGAGACAAAGAGGGAAATTTTCACTTTGTAATACCATATCACAGGCAGCAAGAGAAAGAACACAGGAGACGAAGCATTCACAGGAAAGATGAGAAGTAAATATATTAGAGTGTACACAGAAATATAGGAAACAGTTTAATAAATCAATAGAAAGGATGTGAGCAGATTTGGAGATACTCAGTTACCCAAACAGCGTTTAATACACAGTTCAGAAGGGACTTATTGAATCGAAGTGCTGTTGCCGCAGATGATGATGGAGTCTCCACCTTCCTCCAGGTGAGGCGGGAGATACCCAGCATCATTTGCCTTCACTATCCGAACAATAACATAGTATTGATCTCTGTATTTAGGAAATTTTATGATTCCTGCCAACTACTACAGCTTCGAAAAAGGGGTTCTGTACAAGTATCAAATTTTACGCACCGCGTTTTTCCTCCCCATTTAAAGAAAAACCACAGTTAATAAACACTACACAGCACCCTGCTTCCCATCTCCTGAACCGAAGTTCCCTAAAACCAAGAAGAGATTTTCTCTTTAAGTTTCAAAGGATGGGAACCCTAAACTGTATAGTTACAGCATACAATCAGTGGCATTTATTCCTCCATCCAATGCTATACTTGTATATTGATGCAAGCATCAACGTCTCAAAGATCACTTAGAAGGCAGGTGATAAATCTGTTCCTTACAAGTTTTATGAGATAATCTATTCAGTGGAGACTACTCAGAGGAACGCTTCTCAAATAGCTCAGGTACTGTTACAACAACTTCAGGCCCAATGAATGAAAAAAAAAATACATAAACTAATTCTACTGCCACCTGGTTAAAAAAAACCAACCCAACAACCAACCACCCAAATAATCTGAAGAGCACTGGAGAATATCACTAGAGGACAAATACAGATTTTCATGACACGCTTTCCGAATTCTCTGTGGAAGATAACACTAAGCTCGTGAAAAGAGTTAATTATGCATTAAAAGGGCACTCTGGGAGTGAAGGCTACTTTCGAAATTCTAAAGCAAAGCTAATTCTGGGATGAATGATTCCATAAATATAATGTAATTTAAGCCCAGAAACAGGCTGGTTTATAATTATTTTATTCTCTAGAGACTGTTCTGTGGATTTTAAAGATGGGAGCACGTATCCTTTTGGCTTCAGTAGAGCTATGGGATCCAAACTTTGGTTTTAGAGAGCTGATTTTGGTCTTAGGTTTTTATTTCCAACTACCCCCCCCCCCAATCCCATTAGGCTAAGGCTATTTTTATAACATAAAAAAGCTTTTATGCCTTCCCTTTTCATTGGTTCTGCAACATAAATTAACAAGAAACATTATTCCCACCGCTATATACATGTTATCAACAAGGAATAAGAAAAACAACAACAGAAAAGCAAAAAAAAGAAACCCTTAGGTTACATATCATTAAGACAAAAAAGTCATCAAAGTCATTAAACGGGAAAAGAAAGAGACCTCAGGTCCTGATTTTCATTTCGACCGAGAAATCTTCCAACTGTTCTGGCTGTGCAAAAAGACCTTAAGGAGGCAAGAGCGAATTTCCAACTCTCTTCAGGTACCTCCATCCTCCCAGAATGCCATACCCAGCGGTTGCATGAATAGAAACCCGATAATAAATCTACTGGAAACAGTTTGATTGTATTTTGCAGATCTCTGGCGGTCTTACAGGACCTCCTCCCCCAGCAAGTCCCCCTCTGGGGCCCTGGTCTGCACCCCACATGAGCAGATCACAGAGAAGAAGAGGATTGCAGGAGGGATGGAGCTATGAAAGAATGAGAAGATTGGTCTCATCTCGCTTTGACTGGTCATCACAAACAGCAAAACCCCAATGCTTGAGTCAAGACACGTGAAGATACCATGTCTTAACAGTGGTATCTGCTACCAAATACCTTCTCCATCTGGGAGATAATTATCTTAACGTTGAGACTGCAGAGACAAAGACCTACAACCGTAAATCTTGTAGACACCTAAAATGGAATTTCAGACAAACTAAGTGAAAATGTCAGTAGACTTCGTCATCGGAGTTGGTGATTCTGCCCCTCTGCTGCGCTCTGGTAAGAACCCCTCTGCAGTGCTGCCTCCAGCTCCAGGGCCACCAACAGCAGCAGGACATGGACCTGTTGGAGCAGGTCCAGAGGAGGCCATAAAGATGCTGTGAGGGCTGGAGAACCTCTGCTGGGAGGACAGGCTGGGAGAGTTGGGGGGGTTCAGCCTGGAGAAGAGACGGCTCTGGGGAGACCTCAGAGCCCCTTCCAGTGCCTAAAGGGGCTCCAGGAGAGCTGGGGAGGGACTCTGCATCAGGGAGAGGAGTCATAGGATGAGGGGGAATGGTTTTACACTGAAAGAGGGGGGATTTAGATGAGATATTAGGAAGAAATTCTCTCCTGTGTGAGTGGTGAGCCCCTGGCCCAGGTTGCCCCGAGAAGCTGTGGCTGCCCCATCCCTGGAGTGAATGGTGTTACACTGAAAGAGGGGGGAGTTAGATGAGATATTAGGAAGAAATTCTCTCCTGTGTGAGTGGTGAGCCCCTGGCCCAGGTTGCCCCGAGAAGCTGTGGCTGCCCCATCCCTGGAGGTGTTCAAGGCCAGGTTGGACGGGGCTTGGAGCAACTTGGGCTGGTGGGAGGTGGCCCTGCCCATGGCAGGGGGGTTGGAACTCGATGGTCTTTTAGGGTCCCTTCCAACTCTAACCATCCTATGATTCCATAATCCCATCCTAGCACCTCCTCGCCAATGTCCAGCTGAACCCCAAAGCAGAGCAGCAAGCCCTCCTCTGCCCACGTCCCGGTGGCTTTGGGTACCAGCGTACGGGGAAACACTGCTCGCCCTGGGAACCAGCCAAGAGGGACAGATCCCAGTTCCATTTCATGTGGGTCCAACGAAACGATCTGGTTCTGCTTTGCTGACTATTTTCACCCTGTTTCTGGAGTTAGCCTTGCAGTCACACCGTAGCCACTGCTTCTTACTGGATTTGTCCCCAAAGCATCAATAAGAGAAGCAGTAATATTTTTTCCCTTCCAGCTTCCCATGCCGGCTGAAGCCTGTCCTGCAGATGACATTTCTGCTGAGACCAGCTCTTCATTAATGGAGTCTATTCTTTTATATTTCATCTCAAAAAAAATAATGCATTTCTAGTGGAAATTACTTGAAGAACAGTCCATAAAGGGTAATTGCCCTTTTTTGGGTTTTTTTGTTTTGTTTTGTTTTGTTTTTTTCCAAAGGCGATCCACACAACCTACTCGTTCATCCTCATTCCACCGGGATCCTAAGACCAGAGAAATATTCGGCTTTATTTTTGCTGCTATACTGTGTCATCTGATGCCACTGCGAGGATTGCTGCGAATGTCACTTTAAAGTCTCAGCGGTAACCCAGGAAAAACGGTGCACCCTAAATTAAAGCGACTGCCTGGGTTTCCTTGGCGGCAACGCTCCTTTTTGCTATTCAGGCGGAGAGAAGCAGCGCTCTGACATGGAACGTGGCTGCACTGGACAGAAAGCAAGGAGGAAGTTTTGCAAGTGAAAATCCTGACGGACAGATGAAGAGGATGAATGTGATAAAGTTTGATAAGAAGGAAAAAAAAAAACCCAACCTCAGCTGATCCCCAGAACTGGAGGCACGTAGGGTATTATTACACCAACAATTATATTTCTTTCTATTTACACAGAAAAGATCTTAGCTGATTTTTTTTTTATTATTATTTAAAAAATCACATAAATTCTGCTAGTGAAACATCAAATCTGCACAGATAAGATCTCACAGAATAAGGAAAGGCAAAAATTAAGTTCCTGAGAGTAATCACAAAGCCTTTCCACTCTGCAGCACAAAGTCTTCTTTCCTGCCTAATTTATTTATGCCTTAAACGCCTCTTTTAAAGCGCACATTATATGCAGTTTAGCCAAGCTAACATTTTATTGAAGTCTTAAACACACTCCTCTCCCCCTTCAGTGACTTCAACTGCACATGTTTAACAATGGAATCATAAATCATACAGTTTTTGGCACAGAGTATTTTTACTTTTAATAGGAAAGTTTTGTGGGTTTTTTTTGTTTTGTTTTGGTTTGGTTTTTTTTAAGGATTAATTTAGCATGGGTATATAATGAGAAAGCGACAAATGCAGGGAAAATTTTAACAATTACTAGTATTTTCCCTGGCTCCTTTAAAAACTTTATTTTCCATAACATATGGGGAAACAGATACCGCATCCCTACAATCCCACTGGCTGCTAGAAGAGATGTGATGGGAAGGAAGGAGAAGACCTCAGTGTTTACAGCAGCAGAGCAATCATACCCGAACATGCCATATTGCCGAATACAGCTCAATCCCTCTCCAAATCATCCTTGAACGGCAGGATAAAACCGAAAGAAATCAGGGACCAGCCCCATCTGCCCCGAGGAGTGCAGGGAATTGATAAAAAAATCCAAAATATCAGAATTGCTTTGGTTTTGCTCTAATGAGCTGTAACTTCAGCCTGTGATAAAGATGTAAGATTACTTGAGACCGCACGTAACCCTAAACTACTCGAGGGGCACAATCCTTATTCTTCTTGTCCTTTTTCTCAGCTAATAAGTTAAAAATTCAAAGTGAAATGTTGTCCAAAGCACACGAAGTCTCCTACAGGACAGCAAAACCGACAGTCACCCACATCATGGGATAATAGCTTTTTTCCACACCTGCGATTTCACTCCCAGTCCTGCCACTCTGGAGCTTCTTCAGAAGACACCGGGGCCGGTTGCATTGGCCCGTAAAATCTATAAACTCAGTTTTCACTGGTTAACTTTCAACAAATTCCATTATATTACTTTTTTTTCTAGAGATGAACTTTCTCCATCCCTTAGGAGCCTCCATACCCAGCATTTAGTCTCTTAAAATATTAAGCTGAATGAAAACTAGATGGTGTTAGAAATTGCCCCCAGCATGGAAAAAATTGGAATCCCAAGGAAGAATTTAAGACTATCCCACGAGCTCTCTAACAGAATCCGTTTCCTAATAACAAAACAATAATAAATTCAGATGTCAATAAATAAATTCATAAAATTCAGCCAGTGGCAGTGTGGTATTGACTGTTCTCTGCACTATCCTATATTGCCTCTAAATGAAATTAAGGCCTGACTGGGGGGAAGAACGTACAACTGTAGCCGCAGGTGCTGCCCCGGAGGGCTTTCTGTCTCCACAGACAGCACAAACACCGTAGGGCGAGAGGGCACCAGGAGAAATGAAGTGTAATACTTGAGGCAAGCAGGGTGCTCCAGCAGCCTTGAGGCTCCCCACTTCTACATTACCTCTGCCCCGGGTAGACAAGTCACGTTAAAGCTTGCTATGCACTCTGTCTGCGTGGGAATCCGTCCATCCAACCATCCACCCACCCATCCACCCACCCATCCACCCATCCATCCACCCATCCATCCAACCAACCATCCATCCATCCACCCATCCATCCATCCAACCATCTATGCATCCAACCATCTACCCATCTCTTATTTTCAGTATAAACCCCATTTTCCTTTTCAAAATAAACTCTATGAATCTTGCCTGTATGTCCCAATACTTAAGCGAGTAGGAAACAAAGTTTCATTTCTCACTTTCCCCCAATAATCATCTCAAAGAAAGCTACAGAGAGCTCTTAATATAAATCTTGTTCCTGGGTAAATTTACCTTAGAGACCTTTCAGGTACTTATTTTAGTTGCCTGTGTTCAAGAAGAAATCAGTTTTAATGGATACAGCAGGAGCTCTCAGCCACGCCAAAATGACAAGTCTGCTACAGCACTTCTCATGGGGGAACCAGTGCTCCAGATACTTACTTTTCCGAACTTGGAAACAATTATTTCTGTGGCTGAAACACAAAGGAGTCTCCTCCCAATGAAATGCATCTCCTCAAGGTTCGAGCACCTCTAGCAGAGGTGCCGTTAGAGCACGTTAGAGCATCGTCTCTTGAAATATTGCCAAGCAAGTCTGGAAAGATCTCAATTTGCATGTCATTGGGTTTAACGAGCCAAGACACATACGGCAACATCACCTTCATATGTGTTTTCAGGGGGTTTCCCCCCCGTAACAGAAGGATTTGGTCTAAGCCAGAAGTCAAGGTTAAAACTGGGTTTTGGAAATTGGAAATCCAAACGATGATACGTATTTTAGGCCAGATGGTATCTCGAGGTGGGTCACGTAGTACAAACAGCAACAGCATGTGCCACTGACCTTTGCAGCTCATCTTCTCATCGCCGCAGCAGTGGGTTGTCCTGCTTTGAGTGAAGAGCAGCAACGCTCTGAGACAATACTTCATCTGAGGCGTACGCTGTGAGCATCGGTACAGAGAAAACCACACTCCCTTCTCAGGATGCCGTGCTAGCCCATCCGCTGCAGGGTGACAAACCACGGCTTCGGCGTGCAGCTCCGTGTTTGAGCCGTTGGTTCACTGATTCCATCAGCATGGGCAGAAAACGGTGGGTTTTCTCATGTCTAAAACCTTGGGCAGAATCTCTCATTAGCACTCCAGAAGGCACACAGGAGGTGGCTTGGCTTCAACAACCTGGCGTCGATTCCTGGTGCCTGGGAGGCAACAGATGCCCTTCTCATCATAGAACGGTTTGGGTTGGAAGTGACCTTAAAGATCATCTACTTGCACCCCCCCCTGCCACGGGTAGGGACACCTCCCGCTAGACCAGTTACTCAAAGCCCATTCCAACCTGGCCTCGATCCATCCCCTCCAGCACCAAAATCGTAGTTTCTTTCACCAGAACGCTGCACACACCCCATGGTGCTTCCCCTTCCCTGCTCCCTTCCACCATGACTGTTGACCCCGAGCTGGAGACTCTACTGCCTGTGCCGCTCTGACCGTGCTGTGTGCTCTGCGAGATGATCGGTACAACCACCTCCCCGACCAACCAGCTCATGAGCTGGAGCCTGGCTGTAAAGCTCAAGCACTGGTGATGCTATTTATTGAGCTATATAATAGAAGAAAGTGTATAATATTGTGTATTATTCAAGACATGGAAAGGCTGGGAAGGAGTAAATTAGACAGAAGACAGAAAATTACGCTGGCAGTAATTATTAGTGAACTAAAATGCGTGCTTATTTGCAGATATCTCCATAGCAGCCACGCCAAAAGGTATTCTGAACTACCACAAATCCCTCTGACTCTAATTTTGGGGTACAGACTGTTCTTTTGTTGGTTTGTCATGTTTTCCAGCACAGGGAGGTCTTGAGGCTGTATTTGGACATGCCTAGAGCACACATAGACCACATAATACATGTAATAATAACAGCAACTGCAGTAATTATGTGCAATAATGTAATTTTTTTTTTTTTTATTTTCCCTTGCCCATTTTAATGAAAATCTGTCCCGTGGGGAACTCAGCACATGAGTACTGGGGGAAAGAGAAGAGCATAAAGTGTATACAAACTATAAACGTCCACAACAAGACATTGCTTACGATGGTACCCAGGGGCGTAAGTAGAAGCAGCAGAGTAACATGAAGAAAGGGAAAATTTAGGGTGTTTCAGAAAAGACAAATAGCGATATCCAGCGAGACGTATGAGGGTGACACTGGGAACGGTCCCCAAGCAAACGTGGTGGGAAAACACCAGCGCTTAAAAGCTTTGCCAGTACACGGGGGAGGTGGAAAAAGAGAGAAGAGGGAAATATAAAAGAAAAACCAAACCCAAACCCATAAAACTGATCGCTGGGACTAGTGGTACCAGAGGACGCACCAAAACTCCTTCCAACTCTCATTTCGGTCATTCGGCAGGGGAAACCGTGACCCAGAAATTACCGGCGGATTCATCACGACCGTGCAAACAACTCTCTTACGTGCACTCAGTTAACCTCAGCTCCGAGTTCCCTTACCCTCTGTCCCAGCCTGCTTCAGACGAGCATATAACTTCATCACCAAAACAACTTATAAAATGTCTCCCCGCCAAGTTTATTCCATTTTTTTTTTTTTTGTATTACTGCCGATTACGATTTTCGTCTTTTAAAGGCCAATACAAACAGAAAAATCCTCTCCGATACCAGCAATTAAAATGCTACGGTGAAAATACATGAAGACAATAAACGGATATGGGCACGTTCCTCCTGACGCTGCCCAATCTTTTCCGTTCGGTTTGAGTATGAGAAATGTTCCTATTTCGTTAACTGTCCTGGGCACAGATTGCACTGCGGAGATGCGGTCGTTTCGTTCCTGCCCTTCTGCTCCGCGCTGCAAAACTAATAAAATTATTGAGCTTACAGGCAGAGCCGCACGACAATTAGTTTATTACCGAGGGGACGAGGAGGGGGAACGCGCCCTCCTTCACCCTAGCCCAACACAGTGGCTATCACCATCTCTCTTAAATTAATAGCAGGAGCTGAGTCAGGCCACCAGTGACCCCAGCTACGAGCTGGGAAGAGGCACCGTTCATTCCAGTTACACGCACAGCCAAGGGTGAACGAGAGAATATTTTTCCGCGGTGTTTTCTACTGCACCAGCAGAACAAAGCCATAACTTTTAATCACGGGCACAGGACCTGGCAGAGGAACCAGGGTTGGAATAGAGACATAAAACATGCAAAACGCAGCGTCTGCGAGTGGATAGAAGCCCCGTACCTCTGCGTAGAAACTCTCTGTAATTACCGTTCTCTTCCCGAATGCAAAATCAATATGGAGTTAATGGTGGTGTGATAGGAGAGGGCAGGTGGAGCTGTGGCCGTGCCCAGTGTGCATTCCAGCAGAAGCGCTGGAGACATCTCCCTGTGCCACCGAGGAGCCACGGCCACCCCATCCTTCTCGACAATCCCTCCATGCAAGGGAAAGCCAAGGAAGGCACGACACAACGCGGAGACCGAGGCCGGTGCCTGAGCTGCCCTCTGCTGGGTACCCGAGTTTGTCTTGCACTAACCCACTATTTTTTTCCATCTTTGCACCAATTCTTGACTCACTGCTTGCTTTTTCTACTTGAACATGTTATCAGATACCTGAAAGTCTTCACAGAGATTCTACTCACCTCTGTTATCAAAGCTCTGAGCAAAGGGACCTGGGAGTGCTGGGGGACAACGGGATGACCATGAGCCAGCAATGGGCCCTGGTGGCCAAGAAGGCCAATGGCATCCTGGGGGGCATCAAGAAGAGTGTGGCCAGCAGGTGGAGGGAGGTCATCCTCCCCCTCTACTCTGCCCTGGGGAGGCCGCATCTGGAGCGCTGTGTCCAGTTCGGGGCTCCCCGGGTCAAGAAGGACAGGGAACTGCTGGAGAGGGTCCAGCAAAGGGCTACGGAGATGATGAGGGGACTGGAGCATCTCTCTGATGAGAAAAGGCTGAGGGACTTGGGACTGTTCAGTCTGGAGAAGAGAAGACTGAGGAGGGATCTACTCAATGCTGATAAATCCTCTGCTGTGAGGGTGGCAGAGCAGTTGCAGAGGCTGCCCAGAGAGGTGGGGGAGTCTCCCACTCTGGAGCCATCCCAAACCCGCCTGGACGCCGTCCTGTGCCACTGCTGGAGGTGCCCCTGCTCTGGCAGGGGGTGGCACTGGGGGAGCTCCAGATGGCCCTTCCAACCCCCACCAGTCTGGGAGTCGGGTATTCTGTGATAAGACACATAATCATCAGAGGCTGATAGTGTCTGCCTGAAGGTACAAATACGCATCAGAGAGAAATATGGCAAAGCTCAGACAGAGAACCAGAGCTATGGGAGAAGTCAACACGACCAGCAAATTGGAAGTTCTTCCTTTTTTTTTTTTTTTTTTAAATTTCCTACCCAGGAATTGCATTTTTCAGGTTGATTTCATATGGGCCATTCCTACTGCCAAGCACTGAGGAAGCCCTGGGGTGCGCAGAAGGCATTTAAGGCCACCTCAGACCTTGGAATAGCAATCCGTCTCCTAGGATTGGACCTCTTTGATTCCCTTAATTACTTTTGCCCCAAAAAATTGGCGGCTTTAACAGGCTGTTTACAAACAGACTGCCAGGGCTCTTTCCTTTTAGATGGAAAGAACGCAGGAAAAAGCAAAAATATCAAATAAAGCAGATAACTCCCACCCTTACACGAGCACACGCTCCCTTGCAGCTCGTTTTTCCCAAGAAATCAGAGCCCCCGGGGAATCCCCACCCCAAACCTAATGAAGTTTGCTCCTGGCTGCCTAATGACCCCCTGCGTTTCAGTCCCCGCTTCCTTTCCTGCAAATAACTTGAATCCAGGAATCCGCCGCTTTCCGAACCCGACACCTTTGTGCTCTTTTTGTGGTTGTATCTACTTGAGTCGCTATTCCACAGTCCCATAATTCGGTACGAGATGCCTGCCTAAACCCACAGCTTCGTGGACCGTTCTCTTTTCCAAGATGCACCAAATATTTTTGAAGAACGGTATGCGAAACTATTTCCATTAAACGTGCTCTGCTACGGTTCAGCGGCGCCCGGGGCATTTCTCGGCGTTTCAGGGGCATTTCAGGGCACACGGCGAGCGCCCTGCTGGCAGCACTGGGTACTCCTGGTGGTACTCAGATTTCGCTGGTGGAGATTTGCTTTGGACATCCATGAGCTGTTGGGAAAAGAAGTAGTAACAGACGGGTTTCAACTGTCTTACCCATTCTGCAACGTCGATATCAATGACGCTACACTTCTGCATCTGCCCGTCCCTCCCCGACAGCTTTTATCGCTAATTTTTTCTGGTTCTGTGAACACCCCAGCCTTTGAGAAATGGAAATTCAGATCAACAAAAATGCCTGTCCATGACACAGGCGATGTCCTCCTGAACTCCTGCTGACAAGCTTGGTACCGTCTCCTCAGCGCTTCGCTGCCTATGGCATCTCAAGAGCGTTTGATGCTCGCAAGACATGAGGATCGCCAACCTTCAAGGCATTTCTAAAATCATTTTTTTCTTATATTACCATAACATTCGCTATTAATTGCTGATGACACGGGCAAGAAAACAGAAGAGTTTGGCGTGATCTCATGACCTTGTATTGTTTGCACTTTTAAGCAAATAAATTACACGTATGGAATGGGAGAGATAAGAGAACACGAAGGGTCAATGGTATCAAACACTGCTAAGCGCCTCGAACGATTCTATCCCCATCCAGAAGGACAGGAGGAATTCCCCCCCCCGTGGAGCAGCTTTTATTATTTTTAATTTTGCACGCATTCTTCTTTACCCGTAATAAAACAATAACCACGGAAAATGTCAAAAATCACATAAATCTGGACACTCCGCTCTCAAACCGCGGAAGAGACGTTTTCTTTCGCAAATGGCACCAGGCCAATATATTTGAGGACGATAAAAGAACACATTGCCAGCGTGTACCTCCGCATAAAAGGCAATTAAAATATGATGTTAAGAAATGCTGAAGAAAATGAGGGAGGCACATGCGCTTGCTGCCTGTTTTTTATGTACACTAAATAATACAATCAAAATAAAATCCAATTAAAAAACTCTGCCAGAGCTGCAGAAATCTTACGACTTGTTACAAGCCATCGGAAATCAAAGGCAGCCAGACACCCAAATTATCTCACATCTCGAAGCACGAGCACTCAGACCGAGCCCCGGAATGAATTACTTCTGTGTTTATTCCATCATACAACAGGGTCCCGACGCCGGAAAGTTTTACGACAAGCCGTTCCCGAATTTCTGATGGCTCATTTTACTGCGTTGTGGTGGAGCAAAAGAGCTTTGTCCTAACGAGTGAAGAAACAGCCGTTGGTAATAACCACTTGGGCGGCAGTACTCAGCCGCTTATTTGCAAGGACACATCGTTGAGGCTGGGCTTGCTCCGTATGTTTCATCTCCCCACAGCAACGGGGAAAAAAGCCGGAATTTGTGCTATAGCATGGGAATTAGTGCCAGGAATACGGAGTTGTGCTGTGCCACCCTCTCCCTGCAGTCTGCGGGCTCGTGGTGGATCCTCCCGTCTAACCATCGCAAACAGGGTACACGTAGTCCCAAATCTATAAAGAGTCGGGGAGCCCAGAGATGGGCAAAATTCAGTTTTGCATGGAACTTCTCCCAAATAAAACATGATATTCTGCTTCTATTCCCGCATCAGTTCTTTCTCCTATCAAATAGTTTTTTAACTACAAGTCAATCAAATCCTCTCAACTTCCACAGTTTGGATGCCAAAAAAAAAATAATAAAAAAAAAAGTCATAAAATATTGAGCTCGGTCAAAAGAAATTAATGAGCATTTTTTCAAAGGTATTCTCGACTGAATAACAACCGCTAACCAACTCTGCACTGGGCAAATTGCTTGCTGGCGTGATTAAATCACGGTTCCTCAGAAGCAACATGCCTGTCAGTCTTCATTGAATTTGGCTGTATTAATAGAGTTTTACTTTTTAAACATAATTAGCAATAAATTCAATAAGAGGCTTAGATAACATCTTTCAAAATAAATAGGAAATGAGAAAAACACTGGGAAGAATAACCCAGCGCTGCCTTTATTAACCCAGCAGCTCCCCGGCTGCCGGGACAGCTTCATAGAGCATCCGCAGAGCCAACCGCTACGGGCAGCGAGTTACCCATCCCGGGGTGAAGGGGCAGGAGGAAATCATGACCACCCACTTCTTTTTTTATATATATTTTTTAAAATTTATTAAGCTTTCTATAATTCTAAGGAAGAGCCACATGAGGTTTTTCTAAAAAACCCTTTCCATTCACCCTGAAAGGCCACGCACTGGAGGAGCTCTGGATGTCCTGTGGACATATAAATCCAGGCTGCCACCAGTCACTACAAGGTACTGGAGACAGCCTTCCCCCTCAACCCTTAGAAATATAAAACTATAAAGAAAACCGTAACCGGTCCTCTGTTCTGAGACCTCTTGGTTTACACCCACTGCCGGCTACCTTGAAGCATGTAAAAGTAAGGGATTTCCATCAAAGTACCCTTCACCAAAGTGACATTTCTGGAAGACACCTTTCTAGAAACACTACTCTCTCCATCATCCAGACCGACATCCTTCAACAGCGAAAATGTTACAATTTCTAAAACTTCCCACATTTTCAGGTTCACACAAGTACCATTCTACCTCAGTGGCCAACAAAGACCATTTGCAACCAGTGAAATGCTGAAACCAGCAGCAATCGCTGCAGTGATCCAGGGAGGGCAAGCAGTGCTTGCAGAAGCCAGGGAAGCTCTCCCAACGTCCTGGGAGGACTTTGGAGAAGACCTAAAGGAAGAAAATACTTAACTTATTCATCAGCTCCTGGCCAGTTTGGGGGTTACAGGTCCCTATATTTGACTGAGCCAACTTAATTCTCTTGTGCCTGAAAGAAAATAGTCTCCAGTGTCACCGAATCATAGAATCTTTTTGGTTGGAAAAGACCTTTAAGATCATTGAGTCATCACCCTAACACTGCCAAGTCCACCACTAAACCATGTCTCTAAGCGCCACATCTACACATCTTTTGAAGACCTCCAGGGATGGCAACTCCACCGCTGCCCTGGGCAGCCTGTTCCAGTGCTTGACAACCCTTTCCGTGAAGAAATTGCTCCTAATAACCATCCTAAACCTCCCCTGATACAACTTGAGACCAAGCTCTTTGGTTTTGTTTGGGGTTTTTTTGGTGTTTTTTTTGCTGTGTGTTTACTCTGGTTTGGGTTCTGTTCCTCTATATGGCAAATACCAAACAGAAAACATTCCGTTGGTGCTTCAGCGCAATAATGGTTTGACTCTTTTTTACGACACCAAAAGCGTATTTAGGCTCTGCACTCAACTGCGGCACACAGGAGCTCTGACAAGGTTTTTAAACAGATGGAAACTTCTGAGAACTTCTATAGAGATGCTGAATATAATTAACACGTAAGAAGAGCTGCAGAACAGCCGTGCTGAAAATAAACTTATAAATATGCATGAGACTGACTAAAGTTTGTTCCAGGATATCGGAGGGGAGCAGTAATGTTTAAATGGAAGGTAAAGCAACAGACAGCAAGCACAAAAATGTGTCTTTTTAGATTAAAAGGAATCCATTTGATGATGGAATAATTGGAGGAGCAATGACTCAGTGAGACAAGGCAGCAAAACCTCTGCAACAGCAAATTTTGAAGCAGGTGAAACCCGTAGGACTCAATTACCTTCATTACTGGGGAAGAAAACTGCCTCGGGCTCAACTGCTCCAGAAAATTTCCATTAAAAATTTCACCTGCTTCGAAGACTGAAGTACGGAAAACCATTACTTTGTTCTAGTTAAAAATACACACATATTCTGGTATAAGGGACTTTTCTCCCCACCTGAAGATCCCGTGAGCAGCACACGGAAACGTTGCAGGAGGTTGCGTTGGACCTGGGGATGTGCCTTTGTTGTTTCCACCCAACTTCATCCACGCTGGATGGAAAGTCATCCAACACTTTTGCCAGCCTATAAATCTTTAAAAAACCCCAAACCCAACCTATTTCTAAGTCTGGTG
>NW_009649943.1:47059-61248 GCF_000708025.1 Charadrius vociferus
TATGGCAAATACCAAACAGAAAACATTCCGTTGGTGCTTCAGCGCAATAATGGTTTGACTCTTTTTTACGACACCAAAAGCGTATTTAGGCTCTGCACTCAACTGCGGCACACAGGAGCTCTGACAAGGTTTTTAAACAGATGGAAACTTCTGAGAACTTCTATAGAGATGCTGAATATAATTAACACGTAAGAAGAGCTGCAGAACAGCCGTGCTGAAAATAAACTTATAAATATGCATGAGACTGACTAAAGTTTGTTCCAGGATATCGGAGGGGAGCAGTAATGTTTAAATGGAAGGTAAAGCAACAGACAGCAAGCACAAAAATGTGTCTTTTTAGATTAAAAGGAATCCATTTGATGATGGAATAATTGGAGGAGCAATGACTCAGTGAGACAAGGCAGCAAAACCTCTGCAACAGCAAATTTTGAAGCAGGTGAAACCCGTAGGACTCAATTACCTTCATTACTGGGGAAGAAAACTGCCTCGGGCTCAACTGCTCCAGAAAATTTCCATTAAAAATTTCACCTGCTTCGAAGACTGAAGTACGGAAAACCATTACTTTGTTCTAGTTAAAAATACACACATATTCTGGTATAAGGGACTTTTCTCCCCACCTGAAGATCCCGTGAGCAGCACACGGAAACGTTGCAGGAGGTTGCGTTGGTCCTGGGGATGTGCCTTTGTTGTTCCCACCCAACTTCATCCATGCTGGATGGAAAGTCATCCAACACTTTTGCCAACCTAGAAATCTTTAAAAAACCCCAAACCCAACCTATTTCTAAGTCTGGTGACAATTACAATCATATATATATATATATGCTTTTTTTTTTCCCCCCATGAGATTTCAGCCACACAATGTAGTCATGCCTGATCTCTGCTCTGGGCCACAGTGAGAAAGGAACTCATCATGGAGCAAGCTGGATGCGGATTGTATCACACAGTCAACTTCTGCTCTAAGCAACGTGGTTATTATTAGCTGAAAAGGCTGAGATCTGCAAAACGGGGCTAAAATTTTCCTCCTGTTTACAGAACACGATTTTTTTGGTGTGATACCCATATGGAGTTGGGTTTGGTTGTTTTTCCCCATTTGTTTTCTTAGTAAGCCAGAAAACCTCTGTAAAAACCATATTGCAATGTCATCATCCTGTGAAGTCAAGATGTAGCAGTTCGGAAACTCTGGGCAGCCTTTCCCACGCCTGACTCGTTGCACAGAATCCGATTTATTTAACTGCATGATGCTCATTATTCGCTTTCACTCTGCGCACTCAACTTACTTTTCAGTCCTGGTCAGGAGATAGAGCTACTAAGTCCCTCCGGGGATTTCTATAGCATCAGCACTTTGCAAGCACTAATTAATTTAATTTATATATTCCTTTATGAGTTTATTTTCACAGCACTCCTGTGGAAAGGATGACATTATCCCCTTCTTCCATTTGACTGGGAAAGATTAAGCTCCACTACTTTAGGGTGCTTTATGATGCTTACTATGCGATTCTTTCACCATTTTGCTCCACTTTTAGCTTTACTGGAGTCCTTTATTTATTCAAAACACCACTTCTATCAACTTTGCAATTGTGTCTGCTCAGCACTTGAAAATGAGATCTCCCAGCCCAAGCTGGTCGCCAGACAATGAAAAAGGCAACTACTGTGGTCACGGATAAAAGCCTGACCCAGCCCAGTACAAAACCAGGGGCGGGAATAAAACCAGTTCCTAACCACTGGGTTGAACTCTGCACTAGTCCCTGCTCTTCGCGTGCAGGGAAACTCTAAACCATCAACCACCTCCACGCTGACATTGCAAGATGTGGAAACAACTAGTAATCCGCCTTCATATTAATATATCTCAAAGAGATGGGGCAACAGGAGGAACCATGGCATGAGGGACTGAAGATTTGACTTTTTAATGTCTTAGCACATTGTTCTGACTCCATTTATTGATGCATGTTTGTGCATGACTGAGCGAAGAACGGCATTTGATGGCCACTGGCAAACATGGGTCCGGAGGACTCCGAACCCTGACGGCACGTCCATGGGACCACGTGTCAACGGGCACAGGCTGAACCTCTGTGTCCCATGACATTTGCAGAGGGAATCGATTAAAGTTGCCCCATGAAGTCATGTCCCACACTTTGTCTTTGATTACTCAAAGTTCATGTTCACGTTCTCCTGCAGCAGAGCTGCACGCACATCTAATTTTACATAGATTGCTGTACAGACAGCATATATGATGCCTTGAAGTGGTGTTCACCAGTGTAGACAGCTTTGGGCTAGGGAAGCAAATCAAAAAGTTCCTCGTGCTCTTCCTTAAAATCAGCCCTCTGAGACGGGCAGTGGGACAGCAAGC
Organism: Charadrius vociferus; assembly: GCF_000708025.1. Taxonomy (NCBI): domain Eukaryota; kingdom Metazoa; phylum Chordata; class Aves; order Charadriiformes; family Charadriidae; genus Charadrius; species Charadrius vociferus. Next base: position 49,407 of record NW_009649943.1, read on the forward strand.
CATCAGCCACCGCCTCGTTAGCCTCAACTGGTGTCTGGAGAAGCAGATAGCATCGTCCTCCTAAAGGGGTTCAGTGTTGAGGCAGCACTTTTCCAAAGCTAATCGCTTCCCATGCGTGAAACCACGCTATCATCCTATGAAGGAATGATGAGGATTAATTAGTTCATATTTGTTAAGCGCTTTGAAGATGAAAAACACTTTATGAAAGTTAATTCTTACTACTCAGTTATTTTTTTCCACACCAAACCAGCGTGTTCCTCCAGTAGAGCTTTCTCTCCTTTGCACTTCAGCCGTCGCGCTGCTCCAATATACATGTGGATACATCCGAAGAGGAAACTTGTTTAACACTGCGGAAAATCCCTCCTGGTGTTCACGATTTTGCAGATAGTTATCCACCAGAAGCCTCGAGAAGATGCTTCGACAGCATCTCTATCCTCCCTTCCCGCACAGTCCCGTACAGCATCACCATTCCGGTTTTGCTGTTTTATATTCCACTCATCCCTTCAGAAATAAAGCGGCAAATTTTGCCAATTTGTTTCACCGCGTTCTCTATCCGCCCAGAGAAACTGTGCGCGTGTCTAGGACCGCCGCAGACAGCTGAAACGGTTCCCGCAGCGCGGGGCTGGAAAAATGCCTTCATTCCAGATTCGCCACAGTTCTCAGCCAAATGTCATCGCACCGCCTGGACCAATTTGCTTCAGTCTGGTCTCCCAGTTGTCGCACGTCGCATCGGGAGAGGCAAATGAAGCCCCCATTCTCACAGAATCACAGAAGGGTTTGGGTGGGAAGGGACTTTAAAGGCCATCTAGTCCAACCCCCTGCCATGAGCGGGGACATCTTCCACTTCAGAGCCTCGTCCAACCTACCTTTGAACGTTTCTAGGGATGGGGCATCTCCCACCTCTCTGGGCAACCTGGGCCAGTGTCTCACCCCCCTCAGCATCAACAGTTTCTTCCTTCTACCTAGTCTGAATCTCCCCTCTTATAGTTTAAAGCCATTACCCCTCATCCTACAGCAACAGCCCCTACTAAAACATCCGTCCCCGTCTTTCTTATAAACCCCCTTCAACTATTGAAAGGTCGCAAGAAGACCAAGCGCATCTCCTCAGGTCTCGAGGAGGTCCGTGAACTTTCCTACCCCAGCCATACAACACAATAGAAATAAATAATATAATAAATTAATAAATAAATATAATTAATAAATATAATTAATAAATAATAAACACCTTTCCAGGAATTTATTATTACCTATACATTATTGATTAAAACTTTAAACCAAACATTGCCATGGAGGTAGAAATCTTGTGGACAACATCAATGACGAGTTCCTTTTTTTTCCCCCCTCATCGCTTCTCCTTCTCCACAAAAACCTGCAAAGGCGGGAGCTCAAAGAGCATCCCTTCGCCCCGACCCGCAGGCACTCCCTGATGCACAAGAGGGACCGGGGTGGCCAGAGGGACCAGCCCTTCCCCGAGCCACCCTTCAGCGGAGATGCCCACGTTCTGCACATGGAAGTGAAGGGATGTGCCACATTTCAGATGAGAAACCCAGTCCTTTTCCAGGAATTCAGCAAAGGTCGACTGTTAGATTACGGAATCAAATTGAAATAATTCCAGAGTCCTTCCTACGAATAACAATTTTAGAAGATTATAGTAATTTCTCGCACAAACCAGTCACATTGCGTAAGAGACTGCTTTTTTTTTTTTCTTCTTAAATGAGGTCATTCAAGGCCACCGATTTTACTCACTGGACTTTGGCCAAGGAAATCTCTCTAAATATGTGTGATTATAAAAAAATCACATTAACTTGCATGTTATGTGTTAAAAAAACAACCTAGAGGGCCAAATAGAAAAGTGGCGTATGAAGGTAGGGCAAGTTAGGCCCAGCTGGCTGTTAAAAGGCAACGTGCTGACGATGTGTTTAACGACGCGGGGATGAAAGGAAAACCTTGCGCTTTAAACCAGCTTAACGAGGTCTATGTTACGTCTGAAATATTAGCAGTAATTTCTTGCTGTGTTTATTTGTTCTCAGTGATTGAGGATGGAGCTGAGGGGGTGAGTTTGGTCCTACTTCACAGGTCTGAACGTCGTCCTAAAAAATGCCGTTCCCCTGTTCCAGCTCCCGGAAGATGAAAATTTATGAAAGGGGAGACCACTTTAGCAATCATCTGTGGTTTGACAGCAGAAGAAAGTAGAAGGAATTATTTTAAACAGCGAAGGCAAAAAGCCTGTGAATTAAAGAGCATCGAACTCTGGTGTGGATGCCCTCCTTCAGAAATAAAGGGGGAATGGTTTTACACCGAATAAGGAGATTTAGATGAGATCTGAGGAAGAAATTCTTTGCTGTGATGGTGGTGAGCCCCTGGTGCAGGTTGCCCAGAGAAGCTGTGGCTGCCCCATCCCTGGAGGTGTTGAAGGCCAGGTTGGACGGGGCTTGGAGCAACCTGGGCTGGTGGGAGGTGTCCCTGCCCAGGGCAGGGGGTTGGAATGAGATGGTCTTTAAGGTCCCTTCCAACCCAAACCATTCTGTGATTCTATGACTTGCCCCTGATGTTCTATCTCAAAGTCTTCCATGCAGCCCATCGGACCTTCAAATCCACAACCCCACAGTGCCCTTCCTTTGCCGTCAGGAAGCTGGAGCAGCACTGGACGCCAAAAAGAAGTCCAACCCTCGTGGCGGTTGTGTTCTGCTATGTTGTTTCCATTTGGCTTTGCCTGTGTTAGGATGCTCCGTCTTATTTGTCACTTCAGCTGTAATAGGAGTGTTACTCTCTTTACAACCCTGCTTTGCCTTTTTTTTTTTTCCAATTTTTTGCTTAATTGCAAGATGTTCCCTAGTCAAAACAATTACAGAAAAGGCATTAGAGCACAGAGGACTAAATAACAAAGAAAACCAAAAGAAAGCAATGTGGAATAAAATCTGGTAGTATCGCAAAATTAAAAGAGAGCAAACACAAATTAGAGATGAGTGAATTATTTACAGTGAGTAATTTGTCTTCCTGTCTGCTCGCAAACGAGGAAAAGTTTGTTGTTTCCTCCAACTCATTCAAGAAATCTGAACAAAACACGTTTTTTTTGGTGATTCCCTGAAACGCAATATATAGGCTGAGGGCAATTCTCTCTATAGGTGACCTAATGCTATGTCTGCTTCTTACGGGGCAAATGTGGAAGCGTTTCAATGGTGGCAACGTGGACGTCTACATTTAGGGTCTGGTTTCTACCAGATAATGTCTGGGCTCAAACACCGCGGCCCTGAAACAACGCCAAAGCACGGAGCGCACCCAACGGCTGTCCTGGGAAGAGCAAGCCAGATCCCAGATCACGGTAAATAATCCAAATAACATCGTGCTCCGAGACAGAACGAGCACTTCAGAAGATCAAAGTAATTGTGGGAAGGCCCTTAAATCCCTAATTCAAGGCCGAATTGTAACGGAGGTCAGGAAGCTAACACAAAATAATTTGAAGGTGCTTACATAACTTCCAAACACAAGAGGACTTCATCAAGCTCCAAATTTTGGAAAGAGAAAGTAGGGCACCGCCACATACAGATGGAACCAACACACAGAATTAAACCTTCTCTCCTAAACCAGCTGGGATTAAAACACAGACCTCCCAGCTCCCAGTTCTCAACTAAAAGCATCCCTTCTTTTTATATATATATATATACATTTTTCTGGGAAAAGCGGCAGCTCTGCTAAGTTCAGACGCTTTGTCTGATATTAAAAACAATGTTGAGCTCATCGGGACAAACGTGACGCCGGTAATTTTCAAGGAACGCATTCATAAATGAATAAACTGTTTACCGCAACACATCAAATTATGGAGAAATATATTTAGGAACAGATTTGCACTGCTTTGGTTGTTCTGATTATAAATTATTTTGTCAGTCTCACTGCCTAATTGCAAAAGGATAAGGATCTCTTAAGGGAGCAAAAGTAAATATTAGAACAACTGAATGATGTGCAGCATCCAAAAGCATCTCCTGGCGGGGACGGAGGCATTCGTGTTCACGGGGTTTTGAGGAACTTCTGACAACAAGAAGACGAGGTCAAGTTTTAATTCGGGAGGATCTGAATCCTCCTGTGTCTGAACGACAAGAAATGGGAGAGCTCTGCTCAAGGCTGGAGTTTTACTGACCGTGTAAATAATTAGATTTTGAAGAAAACCATCATTCAGTTGCTCAAAGGAAGTATTGCGGGTCAAAATTTATTTTTTTTTTTTTTCCCAGATAGAAACACAAAGCAGACAGCTTTGCCAGTTCCGTGGGCACTGGATGCCCGCTCCCGTTTCCCTTTGGATGGAGCCTGCGATGGCCAAGCGCATGGGCATGGCTCTTGGGTGCAACGGGGGACACGTACTGTTTGCCACCATCCTAAACCAAAGATCAACTTTTCACTTCTCATTCCTATTAGAAGCCTCAGAATCAAAAAATAATGCCGTATACGTCTCAAGCCAAAACCCAAATCTACTCTGACTGAAGTCATTGCCCAGTGTTGCATTAACATTAGCTACAACTGCACGGAGCATTGGAAATAGCCGTCTTCAGTCTCTTACCGCGCTGTGCTAAAGTTATTTAAAAAAACAAAAAAAGTTCAAATTAATTTTATGTGATTTAGGAAGATGACTGATTTATTTTTTTAATATCCTCAGACTTGTTTTTTACTCATAATCTAGAAGTGAAGTCTATTCTTTGGCGTATATTTGTTTGCCTTTTTTTTTTTTTTTTTGATATTTAGGGCCTTCTTGATAGCATGGCTCTTCACTACCCCTAATCCATAGGTGTAAAATTAACATATAAACATAAAACACAATATCAAGATATTGCGCACTTTTACTATATATGGACTGTATCAAAATAGAACATGGGAGAAGATTCACAAGTTGCACGTGAGGAAGTGTAAAGAATTCCCAAAATACTGCTGGAAAAAGTGATGACTGGGAAACCTGAGGGAAGCACCAGATGCTGTGGCCAGGGACAACCCCCTAGAGGCACGCTAGATAATAATTTCAATCATATTTTTTTGATATCGAGCTTCTAGGTAGAGCAGTTACAATCGTTTCCCAGGGTCAGTAGGCTGAATATTTGTTGCTACTCTTAAAATCCCTTTGTGATCAGGCAGAAGCTTGCCACGTTAGAAGGGATGTTAGTGCTTTAACCTGGGATGGTTGGTTGTTTCCAAAGACACGCAGAAATCCTGGTGTCCCCAGTGTGGAAAAGAAAATCCCAACATCTCCTTCCTCTCGGCTTTGGGTGGGATGCGCCAGGGAGAGGGGAGTTATCCGCTCCCCTGCCCACCCCTCCCGACCTTGTCTTTCTCCTTCCCTCGGCTTTTTATTGTTCCTTGCAGAGACCCAGGAACATATAGCTCTACTAATCAGCGTCATAGCTCGTTAATTTGCTTTATTGGTCTCTGGGTAAACCTCTCATGCTACACCGCTCAAAAGCGACCGAGTCTTTATCATTAAGAAATCACTGCCCAGAGCTCCCGCTCTGCCTTGCCTGGGTGCATTAAAGGGCTTAATAGTATCTCTAAATTTATCTTAAATGGAAAGGTGGCCAGAACATTCATCACCTTGAACAAGGTTTAATCAAACCCCATAACATAATGAAGTTGTCCCATTTTGACACCGTAACCTTTGAGGGTTTGTACGTACTTAGCAGTGAGGTGTCGGACGCGGACGATACCCTTAAAGTGCAACACAAAATTATCGCGCTGTTCAAGATAAATAGCTCTTCGCGCTCGTGCGATGCACTTTGAAGCGCACAATTACAATGCTTTCTTGATAACGACATGTCTTCCAGCAGGATTAGTTCAAGGGATGACCCACCAACAGTTCTGGTCTCAGAAATGTGTATAATTAAAAGTGAGAGTCGGAAGGTATTGATCTACAAGTTTCCAGCAAATTTTCTCCTTTGAAAGGTTAAGCTCAATGCTCGTTACTATCCTTTGCTATACGTAATAGATGTAAAGGTTAAAGAGCTCGCTCTCTGTGGTCTTCTCCACAAGTAATACATTTAAAGGTTACGTGCATTGTTCCCAGAGGATATCTCTCTAAATAGCGGTGACAGTCATTTTGATTTTACTTTTTGGTTCTTTTAACCTACTTATTTGCTATTGAATCCTTCATGAGGAATCCAGTCGCAGTCTCCAGTCCGCAGCTCCTCTTTTCCTACAGCCACAACATCCACGTACATCTGAGAGCTTCGGTCTCCACGGTGCTTTATAAACATTAGCTAATTAAAGAAATCACTGCGTTTTTCCCACAGAAATCCCACCGAGCAGCCTGGGGGCACAGGGTTGGCACCCAAACAAGCGCTTCAACTTATTACTTGGTTGCCACCACCGCAGAGCTCTCGTGGCTTTTTCAGACTTATTGCCTCCCCGTCCCTGCTGGGAGGCATTTTTGGGTGAATGGGACTGAAGATGCAGTTTGTTTGACGGTATAACCTACTATATTACCCCAATTTTTTTCCCTCCAAGTAACTCTAGCACCAGAAGGACTGTTACACTACACAAGTTTCATCAATTAGTAATTTTGTTAGTGTTTCTCGCTTTGAAAAAGTTTCTCCAGTCTCAGTCTTTCTGTCTGTAAAATGGGACAAGTGCTCCTACCAGCAGGTTGGGCAGCTGCCGTGCTTCGACTTCTGCTCCTCGCAAGTCCTCAGCTGTGAAAGGCGCTCAGCACCTGACACGAGCGGAGCTGAATGATGGATCGGTGCTTCGGGACCCCCATCCGTGGGGAGGCACAGAAGGGCTCCCCGTCAGTGGGATGGGAGACAGCTCCTCTATCCCGGGTCGGATCATTGCGTGCCCTGCTGCTTTCTTCGGCAGTTTTAAACTTCACTGGCAAGATAAGGGATAGTTATAGAATGGAACAGAACAGAATAGAATGGAAATAGAATAGAAAAGGAATAGAATAGGATAGAAATAGAATGAGAGTTGAATGGAATTAGAATAGGGAGAGGAGAAGGAGAAGGAGAAGGAGGAGAAGGAGAAGGAGAAGGAGAAGGAGAAGGAGAAGGAGAAGGAGAAGGAGAAGGAGAAGGAGAAGGAGAAGTAGAAGGAGAAGGAGAAGGAGAAGGAGAAGGAGAAGGAGAAGGAGAAGGAGAAGGAGAAGGAGAAGGAGAAGGAATAAGAAAAGAATAAGAAAAGAATAAGAATAAGAATATTTTCAGTTGGAAGGGACCTACAACAATCATCTAGTCCAACTGCCTGACCACTTCAGGGCTGACCACACGTTAAAGCATGTCATTTAAGGACAGAGTCCAAATGTCTCTTCAACACTGCCAGGCTTGGGGCACCGACCACCTCTCCAGGAAGCCTGTTCCAGGGTTTGATCACCCTCTCGGTAACGAAATGCATCCTCATGTCAAGTCAAATAATGCTCATTCCGGGGAAAAATACCTCCCATGCCAGCCCAATATTTCACATATGATAAAAGACACTAAACGGGATATATCGCACCTACTTCAAGCAGTCTGTCCAACCTGAAGAGGAGCATTCGCTCTTGACACGGCTTCATCATAAAGGGCCCAATCCATCCTCATCCTCCAGTGAGCCAGTGGCACCGCACGGGGATGATGGACAGCTCAGCAACAATTCCTCGGAAGCTTTAGGATGCATTTATAGCACGTTTGAATGTACGTTTAGCAGCAGAGCAATTTGAAGCAGCTGAGCTAAATGCGGTCTGACAGAATGGTTGATCTCTCTGACTGTGCGGGAGTGTATCACTCGCCGTCAGCGCGAAGCAACCTCCAGACCCAGATGTCGAGCGATGAACAAAAAAAGAAAAAAAACCAAAAAAACAGGTTTTGCAGCAGCAACATCTGGCTCCTGTGTGCCTCGCAACTGCCACAGAGCATCCCACGGCAAGCTTCCTCCTGCCTGCATCCATCTCCACAGCAGAAATCAATGGGGAGGGGGACCAAACTCAGAGGGGAAGGAAAAGAAACTTGACAAAATTTTAGTTTGTTAGCCTAAAAATTATAAAGGTTTTGTTCTGCAGACCGACAAAGAGATTGGTGATGACTTTAATTTGGAGACCGCTACATGTTTTCTAGTTGAGTGGCTGACCTATGTGTAGGTGATATAAACTCCTGAGGAGGAGGTTGTTTCCTTCAGGTCCCTTCAGCAGATCTTCTCTGACCACAAATAATGGTCTGGAATGGCTCCAGAGTGGGAGACTCCCCCACCTCTCTGGGCAGCCTGTGCCACTGCTCTGCCACCCTCACAGCAGAGAAGGCCCTCCTCAGGTTCAGATGGAGCTGCCTATGCTCAAGTTTGTGCCTGTTCCTTCTTGTCCTGTCACTGGGCACCACTGGAAGAAGACTCTTCCCATCCCCCTGGCACCCTCCCTTGAAGGATTTACAAGTATTGATAAGATCCCCCCTCAGTCTTCACTTCTCCAGACTAAAAAGCCCAAAGTCCCTCAGCCTTTCCTCAGCAGAGAGATGCTCCAGTCCCCTCATCATCTCCGTAGCCCTTTGCTGGACCCTCTCCAGCAGTTCTCTGTCCTTCTTGACCTGGGGAGCCCCGAACTGGACACAGCGCTCCAGATGTGGCCTCCCCAGGGCAGAGCAGAGGGGGAGGATGACCTCCCTCCACCTGCTGGCCACACTCTGCTTGATGCCCCCCAGGATGCCATTGGCCTTCTTGGCCACCAGGGCACATTGCTGGCTCATGGGCATCCTGTTGTTCCCCAGGACTCCCAGGTCCCTTTGCACAGAGCTGCTCTCCAGCAGGTCACCCCCAACCTGTACTGGTGCATGGGGTTATTCCTCCCCACATGCCATACCCTACACTTGCCCTTGTTGAACTTCATAAGGTTTCTCTCTGCCCAACTCTCCAGCCTGTCCAGGTCATGCTGAATGGTGTTGACTCCTTCAACTCTCCCCAGTTTTGTCCAACAGCAGAAACAACTTGCAGCCCTGAGCGGGTCAAACTTGCCGTGAATACGGAGCATCTCCAGGAGCCACCCATCTGTGTGTTTAAATAGTGTGAAGCTAAGCGATGTGGTAGGGGTGGAGGTCCCGACACACGCTAGCCTACCTCTTTTGACAGTAAAACAGTCCCCATAGCTGCAGGGGTTTTGCCAGGAACAATTAACGACACAAGGCATAAAGAAGGGGAGAGTTTTGCTCAGCGAATGTTAAACAATGCAATTATTCACACTGGAAAGAGCACAGACAATATTCAGCAAAGCGTTGCAAATGTGGAATTCAAGTCTACGATCTACAGGTATCGCTAGCTTAAGCCACCTTCTCCTTTGTTAACTTTGATACAAACCCTTGTATTTTATTAATGGGAACTAACGATTAAGATAACTCTTCCTGCAGTTTATTTATAGGTATTACTAAAATCTCAAAAACAGCACAAATTTTGATTTGTGGGGTGATTCTGCAAACAGCGTGGGGCATAATGACCACGGAGGGTTTTTTAGATATAGAAACAAACACACACAAAAGCAATGACAAACCCCCCAGACTCATCATGTATCTTTTAGAATAGAATAGAATAGAATAGAATAGAATAGAATAGAATAGAATAGCTAAGGTTGGAAGGGACCTTTACGATCATCAAGTCCAACCATCAACCTACCCTGACAAAACCACCCCTAAACCATGTCCATTTAACCTTCCCCAGGAGAACGTCACCGCTTATGTTCTCAGCGCCGTACCTGTCCTATGAAAAATCTTACCCCAGAAGCGATCCCTATTCCCCTAAGCAGAACTACGTCCCGGGATTAAATCACTACTAAAAATGACCGAAGGAATTCTGCTTCTACAGTTAGTTCCAATTATTTCTTTGCTTTTCTCTGTATTTTAAAATGGGAAGAAGAAATAAAGCTATGCACAGTGTTAATGAGATAAATCTATAGCTATTTACACCCTTCTGATTTGCTAATTAGTAATTAGTATTTAAAAAATTACAGAACGTAAAAACACAGCAATGTTTAAAGCAAGGAAGTAAAGACACAAACAAATACATAAATAGCCACGAACAGTTGCCTTCACGCCGGTGCTTGAACAGGGTGGAAGAAACACGGTCAAAGGAAGACAAAAATCTCCTCAAATAAAAACCAAAAGGAGCAAACTCTCCACTTTCAACCTCACGGCCCCCGGCCACCGCCACACAAACTGTACGTCAGCTCAAAAGAGTTCCGATCCGCCCCATCGCCCCCAAAATAAAAATGTCTTTTTTTTGGGTTCATTTTATTCCCGCAGGTACAGCAAAGAGCAGATCTCCTTGCTCTACAGATTAAAATTCATAAAGATGTTTTATTAGGAACTATTATGAAATTAGTTCAGCTTAGAACTGCAGGTCTTCTACTTCTTGGTTGTTTTTCTAAAAGCCCGCTATAAAAAATGATCACCATTTGGCAATTGCCACGTTGCTTCTGCCAGAAGAAGCTGTTGATGGAGACCATCCCTTGGACAAACCTCTGTTCACCCATTCAGCGTCGTACACGTCCTTTTCCTTCAGCCAGGCAGGGTATTTTCAAACCAAAAAAAAGTCAGAAATAAATCTCTTCTTGCTTATTACATCACCTATCTCTAATTAAAAGCCTCTGCGAGCACCCTATGCTTCTGCTACAGAATTGCCCCCTTACTCGCCTCGTTGTTGCATTTTACGGTGAAATCTCTTTTAGGCAGAGAACTGTATTTCTGTCACAGCCCTCCCCGTTATCAATTCCAATCTGACCGAGGTTCTTCAGTCGCAGAACACCATCAATATTAAGCAATAATCATGATAATAGCAATTCATATCCAGCATCTCCCATTTGCTTGGCCATCTCCGTTATGTTATTAAATTAATAGATCTGCCACCGCCCAAAGAAAAATAGCATAAAGAGAGAAATCTTATTAAACCAGAGATAAAATTTTAAACAATTCTGGGAACTGCCAAGGCCAGCTTTTGGGCTCTTCCGTGAGCACCGCTCAAATCCAGTTAGCAAACTATCAGGGTTATTTAGTTATTTGTTTTGATTTAATCAGTTTGTGCATTATAAGCGTTTAATCAAATTAATTCTGACTGCTGCCAAGACACAAGAAAAGCAAGAATGTGATCAAAAATGGACTGCAGAATACAATATTCTGGGTTACTGCAGCCTTTTACACGAGCAGGAGGCTGCGTATGGCTCTGTGCAACAGCAGCAGTGTAGTTGTGCCTCAACCACAGATTCTACAGGAGTTGTACTGCAGAAGAACGGGCAAAGGTATTTTGGGGCACAGTCTTGGAAACTGGTTCTTCTGCTTGCAAAACCTCTTTTAGTCCTTAAGATTTAGCAAGTCGAGTTCACTTCTATATCTGTTGTTCCACATTACCTAGATGTAAATATTTAAATTCTATTCAAGCTTCATCAGGATTTGCTGGCGTACGTGGTATCTGTACCTTCCCGTGTCTACGTTACCTGTAGGATACAGCCCCAAAGATCCCCAACTGGTTCCACATCTCTCTCTCTCTCTGACAAAGATCCTCATTTCAAACATACACCCTTAAAATACCTTTTTACGCAGTTATTACGTCACACGCGGTACCAGTTTGAGACCTTAGAAACTGATGCTCTGCATGGTGAGAGGGATGCTTGGGAAGGTCTCGCCTCTCCCTCTCTGCAGAAGATGTGTTTCGGAGCGGTGGTAAAGGCAGACTCCAGCTGCCCATGGCCACCCTTGGCCTCAACCTACAGGTGATGGAGATGCCCTCGCGCTACCGCCACTGTGGCGTTAAGGGACAAAGTAGTTTTGGCAGAAAATAAACCCCCTTGCGTTCTAACACTCCTCACCGAGGTGGGAGGCTAGGGGCGGCTAGGTTTAAATTCTGAGTGATGCCCAATTCACCACTA
>NW_009649943.1:61411-68750 GCF_000708025.1 Charadrius vociferus
TACACTTTATTTAACCAACAGATACACAAGTTCTTTTGGATCGCCGGTGACAGTGACTGTCTGCAAAGCACGTGCGACTACTAAAGATGTCAGTAATATAGCTCGGTTACACATGCGCTGAGCTATAAACCAACTCTATAGAGATTTCTAAGTTTCCCGGGGAAGCACTTGGTATAGCCAAGTGTTGGAATCTTACCCACAAGCATCCTTATTGGGGGGAAGAGAGGCTCAGCTCCTTGACTGGTCCCAGAAGTCCACCATGGTGTCTTCCCTCACATCCCCCTTTTCTCAGGCTATTTTTATACTATTTTTTATCTTCACAGAATCACAGAATGGTTAGGGTTGGAAGGGACCTCTGGAGATCATCTAGTCCAACCCCCCTGCCAGAGCAGGGTCACCTACAGCACGTTGCACAGGACAGCGTCCAGGCGGGTTTTGAATGTCTCCAGAGTGGGAGACTCCACCACCTCTCTGGGCAGCCTGTTCCAGTGCTCCACTACCCTCAAAGTAAAGAAGTTCCTTCTCATGTTAAGATGGAACTTCCTATGTTCAAGTTTATGCCCATTACCCCTCGTCCTATCACTGGGCACCACTGAAAAAAGACTGCTCCCATCCCCCTGGCATCCTCCCATTAAGTATTTGTAAGTATTAATAAGATCCCCCCTCGATCTTCTTTTCTCTAGACTAAAGAGACCCAAGTCCCTAAGCCTTTCTCCATAGGAGAGATGTTCCAATCCCCTAATCATCTTCGTTGCCCTTTGCTGGACCCTCTCCAGCAAAGGACAGTTCCCTGTCCTTCTTGAACTGGGGAGCCCAGAACTGGATGCAGTACTCCAGACGCGGCCTCACCAGGGCAGAGTAGAGGGGGAGGATGACCTCCCTCGACCTGCTGGCCACACTCTTCTTGATGCACCCCAGGATGCCATTCGCCTTCTTGGCCGCCAGGGCACATTGCTGGCTCATGGTCATCCTGTTGTCCACCAGGACTCCCAGGTCCCTCTCCACAGAGCTGCTCTCCAAGAGGTCAGCCCCCAACCTGTACTGGTGCATGGGGTTATTCCTCCCCAGATGCAGCACCCTACACTTGCCCTTGTTGAATGTATTAACAATCACTTTTAGTAATCATTCCACCGCCACCTCCACCACTGCCACTTGGTCACACCGAGGAGGACCGAGACCCATTTCTTTTGCCTACCAGCTCAGCCAAACCCTCAGATTACTCTGCAAATCCATCTTTGTCCTATACAGCACTTAAATCCGCAAATTATTATCTCATCGAGACTTCCAACATTTAGCGCTCTGTGAGCAGGAGCCTCTCCGGGTGGTGGAGAGGGGGAGATTACGCACAGCACATCCTCTCTCACCCCATCGGGATAAACTCTCTCCATCTCTAAGCACCAATAACACAAGAATACATCTCACTCGGAGCATCCGCACGCCATCCCAAGCAGCACTGTCCCCTGCAGCTTGTTTTCTGGTTTTGGTTTGTTTTGTGTTTTTTTTTTTTTCTGAGTACTTTAAATGTAAATGATCGCCACAAAAGGTCACAAAACGCGATCAGCCGCTCTGTGACATTTTACCTTGAGAATAAGCAAGAAAAAGGAAAGGCGAAGGGTCGGAACAAGATGTGCCGAGACACCAATGCCCTTTGGGCACTACTTCTAAGAGGAATTTAAAAGGAACTGGAGCTGGGTGAATTTAAAAAAAAAAAAAAAAATCAGACTATAGGTTTGATGTCATGAAAACAAGCGGTGGAGGAGAAAGATCTAATCGACAGGTACTCGGCGTTCCCAGTAAATAGGGGTAATATAAATGTTCCTTAAATTGCAGTTTATCCGCGTCAGTGAGCTTTGGGCTCACTTGGTGGCTGCGCAAATGGACATCTGCAAAGATGCAACGGGACAAAAAAAAAGACGCTACGGGTGGGGTTTTTTTTGTGCCTTTCTTTCACGCTCTGAAGCGTGAGCTTTTCCGTGCCCAAACGGGCTTATCGTTGAAAGCAGCCACAAAATAAAAGCTTATTTAGTGCCAAGTAAACTACAGGAATGAATAAAAAGAAAAGAAACGATCTAAAAAAAATTCAGAATATATGCAGAAATAGCACTCAACAAGTATTAAGCATAATTAACACTTATTATGTGTGATGCTATGTTATGAAATAATATCAACCACTTCATTGGTGATACATTAGACCTTTTTAAGAAGAAAGTACTGGATTTAAGAGAAAGAAATGCACCTTTCAGAAAACAAATAGGTTTGTTGGAATAAGCAAGAAGGCAACAAACCTACCTGCACGTGCTGCATTTAAGCTACCAATAAAACATTTCTTTCCCACACCTCTTTCCCCCCAGGAACGGCTCTGCTTCTCATTATTCCCTAAGATTGTTCCATTTAATCAAAGCCCAGTTACGTTTCTTGCAGATGTTAATCTGCAATCAGGGAACAGTTTTTGCTTGTTCGCCTGAGGTTCAGGGATACCACCGGCGCTGCAGCCCCTTTGGAAAAATCACTGCTGCTCTCTGAAATGTTTTCTGGGGGGTTTCAGTTCTTATTTTAACATATCTCCCGGGCAGGTGAATGGAACCTTCTGCAAGGGGCAGGTTGGGGCTGTTTGTATATGAAAAAGCCACACAGAAAAGAGGGAAAACCTACACAAATACCCGTGATGGCTGGCCAGGAGGTGCTGAGCGCGCGGCAGACTTACCCTGGAGTTAACCACTTCCAAGGAGATGTTCTGAGGCATCGCACTGGGCACTGCAAGGGAAGAAAAGCAAAAAAGAAATGGGAAATGTTGCCATTAGCGTCTAAGTCAGAATAGGTTACATCAAATATTTCTCTTGTCGGAAAGAAAAAGAGTGTAGCTTGTACTCCTAGTTTATAATCTGCTCACAACTGTGCAGCTAATCCAGGTGGCACTTCAGAGGTCCCCTAGGGAGAGGAAAACCAAATGCATCTGTTCATCTCTTCTCATTTTTGATAGACCTATTAGTAAGTCCTTTAAAGAGCCAGTCAGCAGGCTCCCTGCCGTCAGACCCACGACTTGAATTCAGTTATAAACTCGGTCAGAGATAAACAAGAAGACGCCGCAATTTCTCTGGCTTTGTGTTTGATTAAAGTGCATTTCAGAACATATATATTATACACACAACAGAGTATGGGGCACCTCTCAGTGGCACCTTTTCACAAGGAAAAAAGGGGGAAAGAGAAAATAAACTTTGTCTTTAGATATTATTTAAAAAACTGGTTTACATTAAGGCTCTGCTTCTCATACATATTATAATCTATATCTGGTTTTACACAACTCAACTTGGTTATATCCGTTCTGAGAAATACACGTTAATTCTTAAACGGGACTAATAGCTATTTAACACACGGTCTTACCAAGATACCTCACGAGGCACTAACGAGATGGTCTGGCACCCACAGCCTCAAATAAAACAAACGGTTCTGACTCAAGGTGGGTTTTTTCTTTCCATCTTAAAAATTCCTTTCACCTCACGCTCTCACTGGATACAGTCATAGGAAAACCAGCTTGAGTTATCCCATCCATCCTGCCTGCGAAGGATGGGGCTCCCAGCTCCGTGACGTGGCGTGGGTACCGGTGAACGCTCAGCATCTGCACGGCTGGACGGGATGTTAGCACCTATTTACTGACAAATTCCTGCCTGTTTTCCTCTCCATATCTGTATATTTATTTCCAATACTCTTGTCCAACAATGGTTCAAACGGCTATTCCATCCAGCTGACGGCAAATGCTAATTCAACCACTGAGGAGCCAAGAGGTTGAAAAATAAGTGCGTAGTTGGCGATGGCATCAACTGCCTAATGTGAACATGAAGATTTCTTTTCCTTTCAGAGGAATAATGCCTGCCTGCTAAGCCGGGCTACCGAGCGGCTGAAAAGCGGGGAAGTAAGTTTATGCTTACAGGAAGGCAGCCCCAAATTTGGAAGGAAAGAGCCGAAAAAGGATGATGGCGAATACCCAATTTAAGACTAGTTTGCAACGCGATGCATTAGGGCAAATGAGAGAAAAAGCCTTTTCGGTGTACAAGTATGAACATATCAAGTAAAATTGTTTTAAACCATTTTTGTATGATATTAACAAGAACAGTAGGGCAAAATCGTTCTCATCGCAGTGGTGCGCACATTTGAACTGGTTCAGCAAAGAGCTACGAGAATGATGTGGGACCTGAAACATCTTAAAGACCAAATAAATTAACTTGATTTAAACTAGCGTAGGGTTAAGTAGTACACTTACAGGAAGGCGGCCCCGAATTTGGAAGGAAAGAGCTGAAAAAGGATGATGGCGAATACCCAATTTAAGACTAGTTTGCAACACGATGCATTAGGGAAAATGAGAGAAAAAGCCTTTTCGATGTACAAGTATGAATGTATCAAGTCAAAGCAAAATTGTTTCAACCATTTTTGTACGATATTAACAAGAACAGAAGGGCAAAATCGTTCTCATCGCAGTGGTGCGCACATTTGAACTGGTTCAGCAAAGAGCCACAAGAATGATGTGGGACCTGAAACATCTTAAAGACCAAATAAATTAACTTGATTTAAACTAGTGTAGGGTTAAGTAGTGCTTATTATCTATTGTTATCTGAATGGGGAAAGGGCTTCTGGCTGTAGAGAGTACTTTACTAGGCAAAGAGCTACGAGCTGGAATCCATCTACAGTAGAAATGAGGCTTTCTTTTCAACTTCTTCAGTCTTCGCCAAAAATCGCTGTCTAGGAGTGGTGGGACATACATCACCAAGCAAAACATATACAGAAGTATTTCTGCAAATCGCTTATTCCGGCCAAAACTTTCACCGGAACAATATGGGGAAATTCTACATACTGTATAGAGGTGGACATAATGGGGTAGAGGTGGTACTTGGGGACGTGGTTTAGAAGTGGTTTTGTCAGGGTACGTTAATGGTCGGACTTGATGATCTTAAAGGTCCCTTCCAACCTCAACACTAAGATTCTATAATGGCAGCTGTTGTCTATATTGTCTCTATGTATTGTCCCTACATACAGTCTATATTGTCCATATAAGCTTCCAAGATGGAGACGATCGGCGCAGACCGGTTCAACATCAGCGCCCTGGAAGAGGCAGGCTGCATCTTTAACAAGAAGCCACCTCTGACTTTAACATCTACGAATCTCAAAACAACGCATCAGCCACTCATATGAAAAGAAACATCCAACGAAACGACAGCACCAAGTCGTACAAACGCTACTTGCCCCAGACTATTTTAAGCAGCGCTGGTGAGACAGCTCCTCCACTGGACTCTGTCCAGTCACGTCTACGTTCAATAAAGACATTCCCAAAGTGCAGCACTTTGTAGCGTCCTCAGTACAGGTACATGCTGCTATTTAAGGATTTAAGTCGGTCACAGCCAAGTCATTCATCAGCACGAGTAGGAAAATAGTATTTTAAATACAGGCTACCAAAGAGCAAAAGTACCAACAGCTAAAAAGGAGGGTCCCACCAGTAGCAAAGTCCCACCTTAATATCATTGTCCTTCACGAAGGCTCTGTGGGTCATAAAAAGGGAAAAAAAAGCACTCAAAAAAAGGAGGCGAGCATCCTTGGCTGCGGGACCTGAGCCCAGTCTCAGCTCTGCCTCTTTTTTTCCTCTCTCCGGATGAGCAGCTTTAGAAACCAGTTGGTTTCTCCAGTGCAGGGACTCTTCTTTATTTGTTTCCGTACTGCCCACGACAATGCAAAGTTGATCTGCAACAGTACCGGCAGCAGCAAACAGTACATGAAACATCTCATCTGCCTTAATACGGAGGAGATGCCGCTGCTCACACTCCCTGCGTTTTGAAAAATATCAGACGCAGAACCGTCTCCGTGATGTACTCGGCATTGCAAGGCAAAAGAAAAGCGGGATATTTTTGGATGTTTCTAAATTAGCCGGATCTGGCGAGTGCCGCTACCTCCCAGAAAAGCCCGTTCTCGCTGGAGAATATTTGCTCTTGTTTGTGAGAGGCAGAACTGCTCACAGCCCCGGTTTCTCCAACCTGATTCCTCTTTTCTCTCCCCTCTCTCATGCGCAGCGAAGGCTCATTGCGACGTTTAGCCATTGCAACCTCAAACCCTTCCTTCTCATTAGCGACTCCACCACATATTATTCCCTTACAAGACTAAGTTCTCTTCATTTTTTTTTTACTATTTGTTTGCCTTTCTATTATTTTGATTATCTCTCTTTGATGAACGCTTGTCATATTCCAGTATTTTGTTGCATGCGTGAACATAATCGACGCACTCCTTGTCTATCCTTCTAGATCTTCAATGAAAACGAGTAATAAATCCAGATCTGACTCAGCATCAAACTCAATCACTTCCACAGCAACACCGTGTTGTCTTTATTCCTCGCTCGCTGCTCAGGCAAGGAGACGTTTTGCATTACTGAATCAGAGTCCCTGATTTAATATCTCAGGTTGCATAAAAATCAGGGAGCTCCCCCGGCAAACCCAGCGCCTGCGAGATTACAATTACTTCCTCCGCTTTTATATCTTGATCGAATAAAGAAATTGGATGCACCTGGTAAAATTTGTTTCTTGTTTATTATTCACAGCTTAATTATACCGTTAGAAATTAGAGCAGAACTCCTTTTACCTAGCGTTAGCTATGCAATAAGCAATGAAGAGAGACAGATGCATCCAGGGATAACTCGGTCCCTTCTTCTAGGCATGGGGTGACTCAGCAGTGGAAGAAGCCTCCAATGTACTGGAGGAGCCTTGCTGCCTGCTGTGGACCAGGTGTCTAAAGGTAGGTGAGAAGAGCCTCACTGCTGGACACATACTGATGGGAAGAAGGTTCATATAACAAGATACTAAAATTTGTTGCCCTTTTTTTGGGTTGGGCTTTTGTTTTTTGTTGGGTTTGTGTTTTTTTTTTTAAAGAATCATAGAAAGGTTTGGGTTGGAAGGGACCTTCAAAAGCCATCTCAGACCAACCCCCTTGCCATGAGCAGGGACACCTTCCACTAAGACTAGGTTGCTCCAAGCCCCGTCCAACCTGGCCTGGAATGCTTCCAGGGATGGGGCATCTCTCACCTCTCTGGGCAACCTGGGTCAGTGTCTCACCACCCTCACAGCAAAGAATTTCTTCCTAATGTCTCATCTAAATCTCCCCTCTTTCAGTTTAAAACCGTTCCCCCTCATCCTGTGGCTCCATCCCCGATCGAGAGTCCCTCCCCAGCTCTCCCGGAGCCCCTTTAGGCACTGGAAGGGGGTCTGAGGGCTCCCCTTTTTGGCCTTCTCTTCTCCAGGCTGAACCCCCCCACCTCTCCCAGCCTGTCCTCCCAGCAGAGGGGCTCCAGCCCTCCCAGCATCTCCCG
>NW_009649943.1:69982-71434 GCF_000708025.1 Charadrius vociferus
TCAGATGATCCCATGTTCTTCATGGTTTTGCTGTCTGGTTGTTATTCCTCAGTTGTAGAGCGGAATGGTCCAGAATGAAGGAGACAGCTGAGGAAGGAGGAGGCAAGAGGGCCAGATCCAGGTCCCTGATCCAGGAAAGACCGAAATGTGGAGGACCCATAACCAAGCCTTGCTAGTGCTGGCATAAATTCGAGCCGCCAAACCATCCCATAGATGTTCTGTTCCAGCCCACACCCTTCCCCACCAGGTTTCGGGGCTGACACTCACACCAAAAAATGTTTTCATAGAATAGTTTTGGTCTGGAGGGACCTTGAAGACCATCTACTTCCAACCCTCCTGTGATGGGCAGGGACACCTCCCACCAGCCCAGGTTGCTCCAAGCCAGGGGGGGGGGGGCAACTGCATATCATATCGTATGCTATACAGCAAGGATTGGCGCAGAAAAAAACAACCTGCTCAAGCATGCACAGTCTCAAGTGGAAGGCAGACTTAAAAAATGATCCCGTCTTTTCTTCCAAGAGGAAAGGAAAGGCAGACCAATCTTCAGGACTTTTCTCCCATTTTTGATGTTTGCTTCTGTTTCAAACCAGCTTTCAGAAATGCAGCGCGGGAGTCGCTGCCCTACGAGAGCATCCCGGCTCCTCGCCCAGGGGCTGCCCGCCGGGTTTGGGTACCAACGTGAAAATAAACTGCCAGAGACTGCATGGACCGAGATGCGAAGGGCACACGAAGTAAAGACCAAAGGGATGCGGTTGTGACAAGCAAGGTGCTCCTCGTTACGGTTTTGGCTGGTGGCATATGTGCCCATATGTGTATATGGGCAACTACAGGCTTTTTCCTCCCTTTGTCTCTGCCCTATAAAACAGGACAGATTAAATGTCTTTGTCCCTCCTCTACGTAGGCTGTTATTCTCGCTGTTTTATTGTGCATCCTCCAGCAGAGTGGACCTTAACCCTGGGAAAGGTCTCTGTGCGGCACCATAAAGGAAGAAATTGCAGAAAGTTTTGGTGCGGCAGACTTGGTCGCTCTGTGCCCTTCTTTCCTCCTCGGCGGCAGCGGGACAGGTAGAACCACCACCGCCTTCACCCAGGCTTGGCCAAAGCCCGGCTCTCACTGCGACCCTTTGGTTGCTCTTCTTTGTGCTGGAGATCAAAGTGGTTTCAGGCAGAGGCAGAACAAGGAGGATAAAAAGATATCCGGGCTGACAGGCTGAGAGAGTTGGGGGGGTTCAGCCTGGAAAGGAGAAGGCTCCGGGGAGACCATAGAGCCCCTTCCAGTGCGCTGGGGATGGACTTTTTACAAGGGCATGGAGTGACAGGACGAGGGGGAATGGCTTCAAACTGGAAAAGGGGAGATTTAGATAAGATATGAGGAAATTTTCATTCTCAGGGTGGTGAGGCACTGGCGCAGGTGTCCCAGAGAAGCTGTGGCTGCCCCATCCCTGGAGGTGTT
>NW_009649943.1:74408-100317 GCF_000708025.1 Charadrius vociferus
GGTAGGAGAGCCCCTCCACCTCCACGTTCTAGCACAAAGGGATGAAAAACCAAGGGGATACATGACCGTTGACGCCACGGCTGTGCCCAGGGATGAGCGGGTTAAGAGGCGAGCTTCTCACCCTCGGAGAAGTCAAGCTAAATCCTTATTTAAGTTGGTATCAAAGGTAATTTGTACCAGAACGGTTTATTACAGCTCAGGTCTCGGCGCTCATCCACAGCCCTGCCCACCGCTACGGGACGGAGGGGATTTCAGCGCCTCTGAGCTGTGTTGAGTTACACGAGGTGCAGGAAAAAAGGGGGTTTTGTTTGGTTAAGCCACTCCACAGGCATAGAAGAAAATAAAGGCAAAGAGTGACAAAGGCAGAATTTTGGAGAAACGGAGGAAGTAAAATAAAGCAAGCTCAGTAAAAATGGGGACGGTACAAAAGTTCCCGTAAGACCAGTGAGGCCACCAGACTGCCCGTGATTACCACGTGCTATCACCGGGTCAGAATAAAAGGATCTCCGCTTTCTTCCCTGCCCTATTCTTTGTTAAAAAAACCTATTCAGGCCATACTCTCTACCCACAGACCTCATCTCCACTGCTGCTGCCGCGCTCCCATCCGATATTGGCTAACAAGCGGGAAGCGTCTGAGCAGTTTGCAGCCTACGGAAGACAACGCCGCTCGTTTGCCACTCGAAAGCAGGCGCCGGTGGCAGCCTGAGGAGCGCCATCGATAACAGTTGTCACTACGAGCATCTGTCGGTCTGGAGAGAACACGCCGCGTTTCTAGCCTGGATTTTACCCTCCTACTTGAAAGGAGTTACAAGGAGCAACTACAAATATACATCCTGTATGCACAAACATCCATTAATGCGTTGATGGTTTAAAGGGGGAGTCTAAAAGGCTCTTTAAAATGCTCTTTGGCATTATCCTGAAATTTCAGGGTAAAGCTGAAGAACGTTTAATATATAACAGGCTGCCTCCTTCTACCTCTTGAACCCATTTTACGCTGGTGAAAATTTATTTCCCTTGATTTTCTCTTTTATCACTGGTCTGTGCAACGTTCCCCTAACCCGGTGGATTAATCTGTAAAACCTCTCACTTTGAGCCTTTATAGTACGTTAAAGACCTGCAGATGCCTCCACCAAATCTCTCTTTGTCAGCGAGGGAGCAGAGCTGCCCCGCTCGCCGCTCACCTGCTCTCTTCCAGTGGCCGTCTCCGTGCAGAAGAGCCGGTAGCCTTGAACGGGGCCGTTGGCATAGGCGGGGGGATCCCAGGAGACGAGAATCGAGGTAGGTGAGGTAGACACAGCCCGCAGGTTTTCCACCGGCCCGGGAACTTGCACTGCACAGAAAGGACAGGACGGCGTGAAAATCCTGGTTCCCCCATCGCTACGCCCGTGTCCCTGACGCGTGGCATGACCCGGCCCTGCGCACACCTCCGAGGGATGCCTGTGATGGCACTGCTTCGGCACCGTACCCCTCGGGAACTCCAGACAAAACACAGAAGGCATGATAAACCCATGCAAAATACACCGCGGAAAGACTACCGCAGATTTAGCTCCATGAATACATGAAAGACTTGAAAGGGTTGTTCCATCAACGCCACATCTCTGCGGCTTTGGCTCAGGGGATGGACTTCATCTTTAAGGTCGGACCAGATGATCCTTGAGGGCCCTTCCAACCTGGTATACTACGATTCTACGAGCCTTAAAATGAAATTTCTGGGAAATAAGGAGCATAAATATCTAACGCACGCAACAGATGCATTTACCTTGTAATAGGAAATCGGGAGACACGCAAACCTGACCACCTAGGACCAGCTCAAGCTAAGGACCGCCATCAGAGGAGCCATTCGAGAAACCCGCAGGCAAAGGCCAACGCACCACCCAACGCTACCAAAATCATCTCATAAACACCTTAACTGTGAGCGTAAAGCTGCTTTCCAGTGAGGCACTGCTTAGTCCTGCGTGTTTCTGTCCCAGCTCTGTAGGGATCAGATTGATGCTATTAAATTATAAACAGATTTGGCACACCACAGCAGGCTGTGATTTCTTATAGCGAGCAATTAGCCCTCAAAATCTACCCAGGACCAGCTCAAGCTAAGGACCGTCATCAGAGGAGCCATTTGAGAAACCCGCAGGCAAACGCCAACGCACCACCCGACGCTACCAAAATCATCTTGTAAACACCTTAACTGTGAGCTTAAAGCTGCACTTAGTCCTGTGTGTTTCTGTCCCAGCTCTGTAGGGGCCAGCTTGATGCTATTAAATTATAAACGGATTTGGCGCACCGCAGCAGGCTGTGTTTTTTTTTATAGCGAGCAATTAGCCCTCAAAATCCCTCTGCTAGATTCTACCTAGCGCATTTGCACACATTGTGCACGTGTACCTGTTCACGCTAGTTGTTTAAACTCTTTTATGCATTACTCGGTCTGTTTTAGCTGCCCGAGGGATCCCAGGTGATGGCTGCTGTGAAGAATGATGGGCAGTCCCTGACATGCTCTAGGGAACGAGGGAACCCACAACGGCCGGCTGTAGGCTGGCATCCCCCCGGCGTAGCAGCGGCACGACACCACTCCTGCAAAGCCACCAAAACCTGGTAGCACCGAGCAATGGGATGGACTTGGCCAGAAGAAATCACGCCACTCTTCTGGGCTGATCTCCGAGCTGACCCTGCTTTGAGCAGGGGCTGGAGCAGAGACCTCCCATCACCCAACCCGCCTTATTCCATCATCCGCAAACCCTCGTTTACCCTTAAAAATTAGGCCTTAATAGTATAAGCTCTCCAATATTGATACGTAGCCCCAGTTCTGCTCTTAAATAACACTCCTGTGTTTGCAGGGTGCCCAGCAGCTACGGAAACCGCAGGGCTGCGGCGAGCTCGTCTTACAAACCAAATAATGGCAATAAAAGCGTTAAACTACCCCATCCTTCAAACTATTTATGTGGTTTGGTTCGTTCCGAAAACACAGAGGTTTGCAATAGGTTTAGCCTTCAAGTAAAGACCATTTGCAATGCAAAAAATTTGGATTGCCTCGACACCGGGATGGTGCTGGTGGGGGAAGACGCACACGACCCCCCCCTTAAACGACAACACAAACCAGTCCCTTGTAATTAAGGAAACCATACTGGGTCACCTTTTGTTACACAGACTGCATCTTAAAATGCTCCAATTTTCCCCTGAACGCAAATAATCACACATCAACTACACGAGGCTTTTGGATATCAGTTTAAACTGCTTATTAAAACAAAAGAGCTAAAAAAGCTTAATATATATAATATAATACCCCTGTATATATATATAATACCCCTGTAACCACCAGCAGTACCAGCAACAACTGGTGTTTGGAGAAGAGACTATCTATAGCTTATCTGTGCCTTCATCCTGACCTCGAGCGAAATTGAAAGGAAAAAAAAGAAGAAGAAAAAAAAAAGAATTATAATTGTGGCAAAAACATAAAGGTCAAGCAGAAGGTTATTTCTAAAAAATCTTCACCACCAAATAATATCTTTTTCCTTTCGACAAGGAGCGTGCCGTGGCGGAAAACGAAACTCGCAAGCTATTGTGCGACCGATAACTGAATTACAGCTCCTAGAACGGGCTTTCTGCAAACTTACAGCCCCGTTTCGAGGCAGTCCCGTGCTAACGGCTCTCTTCTGGAAATCCGTAAGCGCGCGGCGATGCCGAGGAGCCCCCGACCCCACGCTCCCTGGATCCGTCCCGCTCCCGCAAAATAGGGATGGCAGAGCCGGGCAGCGGAGAAACGCACCCAGACACGGCATCAGCAAAACACAGCCACCGTTTGATCACATTTTCAGGTTTAGAGGCAGCGTAGATACATTTATAATATTTTTATTTCCTTGGCCCAGCTTTCCTTTTCATTCTCTCGCAATATTTCTGACAGGCGCTCTAATGTGGTTAAGGTCTCCGCATTTTCAGCACGCACAAAGCATTTAATAATCTCGTCTGATCCCTTCTGTCGAATAATAATCTCGTGAAAATTGGCATTAAGTTTTAAATCTTTTCCTAAATTCTTCGCTTTCTAAATAGCAGAGAGGCCTTTAGAACCGCTTTGCGTGCCATTAAAACAAGACATTAAATCATGTTTCTTCTAAAGTCAGTCGTTTACAACTAACAGCATCCTTTACCTAAGAAAAAAGGAGAGAGGAAAGAGGGTGGGCTGAGGATTGATGCTTTTTTTGTTTGTTTGTTTTTCACTATGTGCTCCACATAATGCTTCAACACATTCCAAAACTCACCGTTCCTCTGAGAATGCCCTTCTGCTCCCATCGGTTCAGCGCCTCAGATTGTTTCGTAAATATAAGCTCCGACGATGCCTTGCAAAGAGTTTGCTGCTGCTCTCGCAACTGCCAGTTATTTGGGGGAATTACTCCTATTCAGCAGCCGTACAGGCAATCAGGCCTAATCCGAGCTGGCCCCAGCAAAGAGGGCTGTCCTCTACGTAAATGGTGTGTCTTGCTTTTAATCTTCCAGAAGTTCTCAAATCTTACAGACTACGAGTTATTTTTGGAGGTAACCTCCTGCCAGCAGTTGGTATAAACCCAAAGAGGTCATGTGCAGTTGGCAATAGGTGAAGAGCCTCTGGAGAACGTCCATAATTCATTCCCTCCCTCCGTCGTACAGTGCTGCATGTCCACGTCCTGTCCCAGTTGGAGATGTACCACGTGCACAGGGCAAGCTGGGGGCCTCTGGCAGGAGGGCAGGAGAAACAATGCTTTGATTTGTACCTCTGGGGCACAATGGCACAAGTTGAGTCAACGCAGCTTGATGCACGGGGCAAACTGGGGGCCTCTGGCAGGAGAAACGATGCTTTGATTCGTACCTCTGGGGCACGATGGCACAAGTTGAGTCAACGCAGCTTGATTTTGGGGTCAGCAAACCCAGAGGAGCTCAGCAGAAGGGCTTCACAGCTTGAGGTGGGCACTAGCTACTGGGAAGACCTGGCCAATGGTAGGGTAAGAGGGCTTTAAGACCTCTAGTAATCCTGCAAGTTTGATTTGTTGTAGGAGCAGAAAGGGATGGCATCTCTGTAGGCCAGTGAAAACGTTTCCTTATTGGGAGACACTGGTATTGACCTGGAGTACTGCCTCCAGCTCTGGAGCCTCCAACATAGGAAAGACATGGACCTGTTGGAGAGGGTCCAGAGGAGGCCATGAAGATGTTCTGAGGGCTGGAGCACCTCTGCTGGGAGGACAGGCTGGGAGAGTTGGGGGTGTTCAGCCTACAGAGGAGAAGACTCCAGAGAGATCTTTTAGCCTCTTCCAGTTTCTAAAGGGGGCCTACAAGAAAGCTGGAGAAGGACCTTTTGCAAGGGCATGTAGAGATAGGACGAGGGGGAATGGCTTCAAACTGGAAGAGGGGAGACTGAGATGAGATATGAGGAAGAAATTCTTTGCTGTGAGGGTGGTGAGCCCCTGGCGCAGGTTGCCCCGAGAAGCTGTGGCTGCCCCATCCCTGGAGGTGTTCAAGGCCAGGTTGGACGGGGCTTGGAGCAACCTGGGCTGGTGGGAGGTGTTCCTGCCCAGGGCAGGGGGGTTGGAACTAGATGATCTTTAAGGTCCCTTCCAACCTAAACCATTCTATGAGTCCAATTTCTACTCTCATGAGCCTTCACTGTTGTTCCCCAGAGATTTCCTCTTTGCTATTGTTCAGTTAAACTTCCAATAATAACCCTTAATAAGATACAAGAATGATACAAGTGCCTAAAATAGGAACGCAGGCAACTACGTCAAAAATTGCTTGGCAACTACCTAAACATCCTAAATCTCTCTCTCAAACCTGCCATTGTTATAAGTTCCTGAAGCTCTGCCTTCTGCACCCCAGGCCACCCTGCCTCTGCTGGTGGGAATCTGGCTCACACCGAAGCCCCACTGGAGAGCGGGAAGAGGAGCACCCACACATCGTGAGTGCAGCTCTGGCAGGTAAAGAGTTTGGTGTCCCCAAGACCGTTGCATTAAGCTCTATCACAAGACACTGACCTTCTTTCAGAGCTATCAATGGGCTCCAGCTTTGGGATCTCAGGTGCAGAAGTGATCTCAGATGATGCAGAAGTTTGCACGGCAGCCTTTGGGCAAGAGAGTCCTAAACACCACCTGGAAGTTGAATGCCCAAATATGAGGTGAAAGGATCACAGTCCTACTTCTTTCTCTCCTCCTGGTTCCAGGGGTCTTGACTTTTGCTGCCTCTGGTCCAAACCAACCTCCCGCCTAATGGCCACGACGTTCTCGCACCGAGCATGCCATTCAAGGCACTCGTGCTCTGAATCCTCTCAGATTATGCTCAGAAGAGAGCATTAAACCTTCCCAGGAGATAGCACGTACCATCAAGCACGTACCACCACCGCGCTTCCATAAGGAAAACAAAACCACTTAGCCCAACTTGATTTTTTATTAAAGAAATACGCCTGTTAATTCTGAGTTAGCCTCCCGGTTCTGTGGCAGGCTTGCCACCTCCATCCTGAAAGCCATTTTTAAAAAACATTTTTCCCGGTGATTTATTCCTCTCTGTAATGAGATGCGATGATTAAACTGTTCTTGTTATTACATTTCACTTTTTGTTTCGGCATCTGGTTCTCTGCTGATCTGCGCCGAAAACATTTCAAACGTAAACCAGTTATGGAGCTACTTGCGGTTGTTGATAATAGAGCGCGCACTTTGATTGCGCCTTTGATTTTGGGCCCCCTCCCCTTTCTTTCTCTGTAGTTAACAGCTTTAGCGATATTTCATTAAAATCTGGTTCCACGCTGCACGGAAAGATGCAACGTCAGAGAGCCTGCAGGCAGTGCAATTATTAACACAGTGAAATCTGCTGCCCAACGCCAGACATGCTCTGAAGACATGACGGTTGTTTGGCTGGACTGCCCCGGAGGCCTCCAGTGCCATCCGCTTTTGGAAGTAGCTTGAAGACATTTTCACAGAGTCTTCTGGTTTTCACGAGTTTTCCCTTTAACTCCTCATGCTGCACACCACAGATGCGTGAATCCAATGTTCTTCCATTTGCTAAGGAACACGGGACCAGGGATGGTACCACCAAGCGATGGTGATGGAGGTGGCTCGGCTCCCAACGCCGCAGCGAAGGGAAAGTGCCTCCTTGGAGCTGCCTCTACTGGAGGAGGTTTGGGAACACGTCCTCTTCCACCCTCCTGTTGGGGAAAGGCAGAGGCTCGGGGGGGAGGATGGGGACCTGAGCACCGCCAGAGATGTGCCAGCGGGGCACACCACCACAACACAAATTCCAGAAAGTCTGGAGCAAGAGGGAGATGGAAGTACGGCATTATCTTCTCGCCAGATAAAAACGTGGCCAGAAACGGGTACAACAGCAGCAGTAGAAGCGGCTCAACACCTAATACAGGCTCTTCATTCATAAAAGAAACTTTTAAAAGTATCTTCAGTGCCCAGCAGCTCCACCCCCATGCTTATTTTGCCCGACTTCCAAACATTTCAACGTATATCGCAGTGCAACAGCTCTAGGAATTGAGGATCGCTGTTAGCCCTGCTGCTAAACTCAGAAAGAGAACGATATTTTAAATAGTTTCCTACTATTACAAGACACCGACGGGCTGTATTTGCAGCAGAAAAGCCCCAAGTTGGGGATGGAGAAAGAAGTAGTCTGTTGTAGCCGTTCGCGCAAAAATCTCTCCGCGAGTACCAATTTATTAAGATTTCACTAATGTCAATAAGCTATTTGAAAGCAAACATGGGGTGCAAACACGGACACTAAAATAATAGCATCCACGAAGAGCGAGCCTGCGCTCAGCAAGATAAATTAAGTTCCAAAACAAGCTTTTGTTCCAAAATCCATCTGCTTCTGGGTGTCCAAACCTGCCCTGCGTTTGTTTGAGGTCTGAAAAAATGGCAGGAAAAAAACCTTTCTGAATGGAAGTGCATTTACAACGAGGCCCCGCGATGTGCTTCCCGGGAAATGATAGCATCCCCAGAACTAAAAAGCAACGGCGATTGACTTCAATAGGGACAGAAATTCAACCTTTTATTTTGAGAAACAGCGCGCGGAAAGATAGGTTACAGCAATCTTGGCTCTGGCTCAGACTTCCAGAGGGAGCTTGGATAAATAATTTAATGCTTTTATGCTTCAATTTCCTGCCCATAAAATGGCATAATAATATATCTCCTGCCCGTTCTTTATCTTACCTATTTATATTGCAAGATTTCTGGGGTGGGAAGAAAGGGCCAGATAAAAACAAAGATGAATGCGTGTCAAACGGAACCGAGACAGAATTTCAATTCCTACATCCAAAGCTATTTTAGAACTGCTCAGCAGCAGCCCCTTTTATAGGACATCTTCTCTTCGACCTTTTCCCTCTCATGGGGCTGTGCTCCTGCAGAGGACCGCAGCGGTTATGGCTGAGAACCTCGTACCCTGCTAAGCCCCGGTGATGGCACCACCCCGGTCCTTGATGGGAGCTGAGCGGGATGGTTAATCAAACACCCCCGTGACAAAGTGATGGGTTCGGATATCCCACAGAGATAACAGGTATGGAAAGGGCCAAAGGACCCATCTGAATTGTTTAAAATGATTTGGCCCTTCCCAGGAAGAGTAGGCTGGAGCACATCTCTTGCTCAACGGCAGAGGTTCAAGAGTCTGTCTTCAGTCTCAGGTCTAATCCCTCCATTAAATTTGTAGAAACCATAGCACAAAATGGCCTCGATCATAATTTAGGTCTCTTAGACATGGCTGTCCTACGAATAAAACCTGTCTCTCTACACAGATAGCTTTGTTTCTGATGAAAAGGTTTGAGAAGAGCTTTGTACCACCAGTCAGTAAAATGTGGTGGCATTGGATCAGCGGGAGGCACCGAGCAGGACTCTGCCCGGTGCCCAAATCAGGCTCGGTGGAGTTTATTTCATTTCCAGCTCGTTACACTGCCCCAATGGCCATTGTTTTCGGAAAGCTGCAGGGAGACAAATATGTCCCAGTGGTCTGCAGCTCAGCAGAGCTTTTTGGACGAATCTCAGCAAAGTGACGCGCCACTGCTCTTGTCCAGAGAAAGACCAGCCGGAGCCAAAGCTAACTGCCCAATCTGGCCAAGGAAACATCTCCTTGTGTCTCACCAGCAGCCAGCAGGAAGGACGGCCACGTTGCCCAAGGACTATGGCATCAAAATACTCCCTTGAGGGACGTAAGGATGAAGGAAAAACGCCCCAGTGCAAAAGAGCTTCCAACTGCGACATATTTCATACTGACACTGTCATACTGACACATACAGACGGGGCTTGGAGCAACCTGGTCTAGTGGAAGGTGTCCCTGCCCACGGCAGAGGGGTTGGAACTCGATGATCTTCAAGGTCCCCTCCAACCCAAACCGTTCTACGATTCTATTAAGGTGACGTCTTCATCACCGTCAACTGCCACCATCTCTGCAGGTGGGGTACGGGGTGCCAGGGGTGGCCCATCCATCCTGCACCCCTCCTGCTCGAGGAGGGACCCAGGCAGGGCCACTGTGCCTCAGCATCGCTGTTGGCATCAGGGACCTCTAAATATGGATATTTCATGCAAATGATGCAACACCTTGATTTGCATAGTTGATTAAGATATGCTTATCTGTTCTGCATTTTGATTTTTTGTTTTTTTTTTCAGATAAAAGCAGCTTTAATTTTCTGCTCCTTCTCAATAAGTCAGTCAAAGTGAAGTATTTTACTTGGCATGATGGTACCTTTGCAGCTCAGCAAACCTGGAGCAGAATTACAACACACTTCTAACCGCTGAAGCTTATTATTTATAAAAAGCAACGATTAGGTGACGAGCACCAAATTCTTCACATCAACCACCTCCCTGAAGCACTGAAAGGAAGGAGTATGCGGCACAGACAAACCTCCGAAATGGAAAATCCCTCTTCTCATTGAGAGCGTTTGGAGTATTTTCACTGAAGCAGATGATTTCTGGTAAACATGGTCTTCACAGACATCAAAACATTTGGAAAGAACAGTGACGATTTTTGCTTAGCAAGAAAAACGACGCAAAGTAATTCCATAATGCTGAAACACCCAGTAATGATGTTTTCAAACTAAAATATCGCTTCTCTAAATAATTTTTAAATTACTCGCATCGATTTTGGTCTAACCTTGTCACAATTTTTACATACTGGATGACGGAATGAAATATATTGTTTCATTAAAGCAAAAACAAAAAAAAAAAGGAAAGCAATCAAGAATTGTTTTCGCTGTACTTTAAAATACAACAAGAGACTCCAGCATCAGGAAATTTCCTGTGAACCCCAAACCTCTGGTCCTTCCTATCCTCAACTTGCGTTTAAAGAGTCCGATGAAAAACAAAACAGTTTTAAAGAAGAAGAAAGCCTTAAAAGAAATGTTTTTCATAAAAAATGCTGCCGCTATTCTTTATATTCACATATATATTATATATATTCATATACACATTCATATATATATTCTATATATTCAAGTATATTTTAAGTTCATGAAAAATGGGCAGAGACTATCGTGAGGAGAGAAGATCTGTTAAAAACAATAGGAAAACTTATTTAGTGCTATTTAAAATCCCTGGGAAATATCTGTAAGACTCCTCAGCAGAGAGAAGGTGGCTCTCCACAGGGGTCAAGGTCCAGTGGATGGGAGGAGGAGGAGGTTTCCCCCGGGCAGCACCGGGATGGAGGCAGCCAAGACCGTGTCAAGAACGAGGGCTACGGCCGAGCAGGGGGTTTATAGAGGGAAACAGGACCAGATCGTCCTCAGAATGTCACTCAGACCAACTCCTCTGGAGCACCAGGAAAAAAAACGCAACAGCTTTTACTGCTTCTGTTAGAAATCTCATGGAGGATGTGGTAGCTGATGCCGGGACTTTCAGAGACCTCTGAAAGAACATCTCGATACCTCTCGGGGATGATGAAGGTCAGAGGTATTTTCAAACCTACCAGAACCAAAGGATTTTTTTTTTTAATTTTCTTTTCCAGAAGATATAAAAAGATGAGTATGTGTCTGAGAAGAGAAAGTCTTCCTGGTATAATGGCAACCTCAGTAATCACAGAATGGTTTAGGTTGGAAGCGACCTTGAAGACCATCCAGTTCCAACCCCCCTGCCCTGGGCAGGGACACTGCCCACCAGCCCAGGTTGCTCCAAGCCCCGTCCAACCTGGCCTTGAACACCTCCAGGGATGGGGCAGCCACAGCTTCTCGGGGCAACCTGCCCCAGGGGCTCACCATCCTCACAGTCAAGAATTTCCTCCTCATCTCTCATCTAAATCTACAGGAAAACAACGCTTGAGCCTGGCACTGATTCACCATGTGTTGACCGTATCAGCAGTTCTGCCCTAAGCATGACACCCCGAAGATACCTACCCACAACTGGAGTAGGAAAGATTCAGTGTGTACGTCTCACAATCCAGATTCCTCACCTACTGGGTCTCCTCTATGCAACTGAGGACAAGACGTAAGGTCTCACACAGGGGATGCAAAGTCCTTCGAATTCAACTTTAATTACAACATTTCATATAGCAGTGCAACTTTTTAATGAGACGGACACTTTTCAAAGGAGGCAGAAGAGCCAGTCAGAAAAAAAATTCAGCCAAACAAAACCCCCAAAAGAGATGATTTTGACTGCATTATTTCAGTTAATTAAGATGAATGATGAACAGCAAGCGATTTGTGGTGCTTTAAATTGAACCCAAGACAATTTGAAAATGAACAACTCTACTTTCTGGGTTTAATTTTTTTTTTCCTTTATCTGTTAGTCTACCATGGTGGTAACAAATACTACCGCTATTAATGAGCCCGAACCTGCCCTCCTATCTCTGAGAAAAGAAGTACTTGGATGACATGGGGACATGGTTTAGAAGTGGTTTTGTCAGGGTAGGTTAATGGTTGGATGATCTTAAAGGTCCCTTCCAACCTGAACAATTCTATGATTCTATGACATCTTCAAAAGATGAAGATTCTGACACATCTTCACCATTGTGCCCATTTCAGAAACAAAGGGATGACAGTGTACAGGAATGAACCACCTTGCTCGGGGTCATGAGATGTGCCAGCTGGAAACTTCAACTCCAGCGAGCTTCTGGAGTTGGCATAATCCATCAGTAAGAATTAAATAAGTATTTCATCAGGTCCCCTCACAGCTTCGAAGGCACGTGGCTGCAGAAGGGACCGAGCCGGGGCAAGAAGGCAACAGGGTGGCACCCCCGCAGTGAGACGCAGGGTGGAAATGGTCTTGGTGATGGAGATGACTTGGGAAGACGAACGTTTTTCAACAAATTAAATAGCTTTAAGAATCTCTTCATGGAGAGGTTTACAGAAATACTGGAAGAACAGACCGCACGCTCACCTGGTCACTTTTTGCTGCTTAAACAGAAAGTGAAAATCAATCTAAGCTCCAAGATAGATGCACAGAATATTTTCCTCTCCTCCTCTTTGCAACTTTTTTCAGAAGTCTCTAGGAAGGAGTACAATATACATTTTCATTTTGCTCTTATTTGATCCCTCCTTACATCTCCTTATTGCAAACGGTGTTTACAAAAGTCTTATTCGGCCTTCCTGTGACGTGCAGGGACCACACATTCAGCAGGTAAGTGCAGACGGAGTCACTGCATCTGGATTAAGATACTGCATTTTGTTCCCCAAGAGAAACAAGAAATTCAATGGGAAATAAAAGAAAAAAAAAAAAGAAAAAGAAAAAGCCACAGCACTAAAGCTAGCCAGAGTCTAAAGAATAAACCAGCATGAGGTGATCTTTAATCTCAATTATCAATGCTAACAGCCTCTATTAACCAGCCTGGACTCCACTCTAAATGGAGCTAAAAAGCAAAAACTGGGCTGACCGCCCCCCGTGGCACATCCAGAGCCAGCCCCGACGTGGCAGAGGAGGAGGGGGAGTGCAGGAGTTGGGAAGGAGAGCGGGCAGATCGCTTGCCGTGGGAACACGGCTCAGATTCCCCACAAAATAAGAGAAATTTCTACTTTATTTGAAATTAACCCTGGTGTGAAAACAAAAAGCCCAGGAAACAAAAGACAAAATTCACACCACCGATGCGTTCGGGGGATCTGAATTTGTATTTTCCATTGCACAAGAGAGCATTAAGGATACCAGGGCCAGGGCAGATGCGTCACCCACACCCGTGCTGGGGACACCACCAGTGTCCCAATGGCCAACCTAGAGCAAGACCTCATCCTGTTCCTACCGCGACCTCCTGCAACGTGAAGCACCTTCCAAGAATTGAGACTGAAGAAACTCTTCTCTCTCTCAAGAAAAAGACAAAATAAATTTACAAAGCAGATGGGAAGCCAGAAACAGGACTCAAAGATGGAAAGAAAAACAGACACCGCCAACCCTCCCTTTAGGTCTACCCAACTTTGAGAAAAGAAGACACATTTCATTAAAATGTAAAGCAACTGAAAACCTTCCCCCCCCTCCCCTGCCAATGCTCCACGTAAATTACTCATAAAATTAAAGAACCATGCAAGAATGGCATAAAGTTACCCCAGGGAGTATTTTACTGAGCCATTATGGAAGAATACACACAAATGAGGAGGATATTAATGACTCCACAGAACACATTTTTCAGTACTGCTTCACCCTTTCATCAAATGACAAGAAAAAAATCACCGCCAAGGCATTACACCGGAGATGCTTATGTGTCTGCCTGCCCCAGCTCTTTCACATATTGATAAATGTATGAAATATATATATAAACTGACACGCTGGAGGGGAGGGATGCCATCCAGAGGGACCAGGACAGGCTGGAAACGTGGGCCCATGCCAACCTCACGCAGTTCAACCAGGCCAAGCGCAAGGTCCTACATCTGGGTCGAGGTGATCCCAAGCACAACTCCAGGCTGGGTGGGGAATGGCTGGAGAGCAGCCCTGAGGAGAAGGACCTGGGGGTGCTGATTGACGAGAAGCTCACCATGAGCCGGCAATGTGCGATCGCAGCCCAGAAGGCCAACCGGATCCTGGGCTGCATCAGAAGTGTGGCCAGCAGGGCAAGGGAGGGGATTCTGCCCCTCTGCTTTGCTCCGGGGAGACCCCACATGGAGTACTGCCTCCAGCTCTGGAGTCCCCAACATAAGAAGGACATGGACCTGCTGGAGCGGGTCCAGAGGAGGCCATGAAGATGCTGTGAGGGCTGGAGCCCCTCTGCTGGGAGGACAGGCTGGGAGAGTTGGGGAAAGCTGGAGAGGGACTTTTTACAAGGGTGTGTAGTGATAGGACAAGGGGTAATGGCTACAAAACAAAAGAGGGGAGGTTTAGATTAGATATTAGGAAGAAATTTTTCACTGTGAAGGTGGTGAGGCACTGGCCCAGGTTGCCCAGAGAAGCTGTGGCTGTCCCATCCCTGGAGGTGTTCAAGGCCAGCTTGGACGGGGCTTGGAGCAACCTGGGCTGGTGGGCGGTGTCCCTGCCCAGGGCAGGGGGGTTGGAACTGGACGATCTTCAAGGTCCTTTCCAACCTAAACCATTCTATGATTCTCTGAAATACCCCTGCACCTTGCAAAACGGACACTGCCCAAACCCAACACGGCCCTTCTGGGCATCTTTTTGTACACACAAATTTTGGCAGGGTAAGAATGCAGACTCTGAGACTTTTTTTTTCCTCCCCTTTAAAACAACATATGTAATGTTGTTGCAAAGTGATGGATGGAGGGCAGGAAGGCCACATCCTCAGTCCATCACTGCGACAGCCGATGTGGCACAGTCTGCAGCAGAGGATGTTCCTCACGGAGCCCATGGCTCCCTCATTAGATGGGACTAACTGCAGGTTTGTTATTAATTATTAACTTTTTTGTTACATCCGTACACGATGGGAAGGGAAATCCCTGCCACGAAGGATATTGTGTAAGCGGCATGGATAGACCTGTACCTGGGTGTGAGGAAGGAGAGAGGAAAAGTCATAGACTCAACGAATAGCCCAGGCTGGAAGGGACCTGGAAAGATTATCTTTTTTCAACATTGCTTATTTCTATTCTGGGGATGGAGAAACCAAGAGGCTTCAACAATCCACCCAAAGCCACAGAGCCTTAGCTCCAGCCCTCCCAACTTCTTAAACACAAGCTCAGCTTTTTCTCCACCCAGATCCAGCATTGGAGAACAGGGATTCTCAACTCTCTGTTCCCAAAAAACGTGATCAAGTCCACCTTGGTGGGAGGTTTCCTGGATAACCTGCAGTGTCTGCTCAAACTCATCCCATTTCAGCAAGACCCCGACTATCATGAGACAGTTTAGCATCATTATAGCGACGTTATCGTCCTTGTGACTGAAACTGGTACCCAAAATAGCTGAGTAGGGAGCAAAGGTGGCGTTAGTGCCCTCTGAACTACTCAGCATCCGACAGCGGCAGGGGCCGGCCCCGCTTGGGGACACTGGCCAGCCCTGAGAGGTGACAACTGGTGACTAAAATGGATGGGTCTGATATAAGTCTTCAGAATAATTCAATTACTCCAGCGCATGTTTATTCCGCAAACATAATCTGTGCTGATTCACATATACAGGACTACTGCTAGATAAAAAGGTCTTCTATGTGGGCTTTAAAAGACATCCCTGCCTTCCCTCGCTGTTTCATGTGAAATTTCCTCGCATTAATTTTAATGGCCTTTTAATTTTCTATGCGGTTTTGACATTTGTATAAGAAATGTATGTTAAAAGAGACTGTGGCTGAAATTTTGTCTATGCCTTTTTAACATTTCCCATGCAATAACTTCAAAGAATATTGTCTCCGCTGAAAAACTTGTAGGAAAAAAAAAAAAAAAAGCCAACAAAACCCCACACCAAACCCCAAAACTGGAATCGCTTCTGGTGCAATTGCTTTAATGCAGTACTGATGGTAGTTTTTGCTGCTATTTGTCTCAGCGAGAAAATTCAGGTACAACCAGTCAGCAATAAAATGATCCAAGAAATAATATAAATGCTTCCCCACCGTAATGACAAAAAATGAAATTCTGAAATGAGAAAGGGACTGATTTCTGAGGTCAGATGCACCAGCCCCTAATGGGAAAGTAATTCCGAAAGTATCTAGGCAGGTGTGGATCTCAGTGACCAAAGTCATCCAAGTCTCCTAAGACAAGGTGGAGAGCTTCTCCCTGCTGCAAAATGCCCCGCTCACTCTGTAAATCCCCGGCAAATCTCGGTATTTATTTCAGAATTCCCATTTTGAGGACGTGGGGATGGGGAGCATGGCTCCTCCTGGTTGCTCCCCACCTTGGGGACAATCATGAGGGGACAGGGATGTGCTCCTTGCAGTACAGCGCAGGAGGAGGGAGACATATGGGGACACAGCTGGGCTCCTCTTAAGTAGGTATAGTAATAATTTCCAACCTCAGAAGGCTACAGTAATTAATTATTCCTTATAAAGCCCTTAAAGATGCTCGGGTAGAAGTTGAGATGTCAGTGCAGTCTGAATTGATTTCACTGGAAGGGAGATGATAAGAGGCAACTTTACGAGGCTGGAGTGTTGCCGTCATGTTTCTTTGGGGCACACCAACACGTTTTCCTACTCATCTTCTCTTTCACCGACTAATACACACGTCGTGGAGACACGGATTTATTAGGAAACCGGTTTTTAATTCAAAAGGGCTGCAAAAAGAAGTGAGCTGGTGCCGCAGCAGGGAACAGCTTTCAAAGCTCGGACGGACAATTCCAATCCTCCTTGGGAGAATAGATGCGGTTCTTTATTCTCTACACCCAAGCTGCTTTAACAGCAACTTGAGGAGCCAAAATAATAACTCACAAAGTCTCCACATGTGGTATGAAAAGATTAGACATGGCTTAAGCAGGCAGGGATTTAAATCCAGACTGATAATACTGTAGTGAAATTATATACCATAAAGGCAGAGAAAAAGGGGGTTGTAGTTTACTAAAAAAAAAAAAAAAAAAAGGGGGTGGTGGTGGTGGTGTTAATTTGGGGACAAAACCCTTCATATAAATCCAGCCCATACATTCTGAATGATTATTTCAAAAAGCTGGAACTTGTTCTGTTGATCTTTTAAACTGATTACTGTGTGAATGTATGCACTTTTAGAAACAGGCAGTGACAGACATGAATTTCAGATGTCCTTTTTCATCAGCTTTTTCTTCTTTAACAATGCCGGATTGCATAATACTTCTGGTATTTTCAAATAATGTGGAAATTCAATTTATGGGCAGCCATGTAATTTATTGTACAATAGTTACAGCATGTTCTAAAAGACAGCCGCAGAGAAGCTGACTGCCTCCCAGGACCAGAGAGACGGGTTGCAAAATGATAAAATAATTTGGTCGCCAGGAAAAAGCGAAAAGAAAAAAAAAAAAGAAAAAGGAAAGCAATATTTTCTCCACGCTTAAACTTGACGCTTCAGAGAAATCCTGAATTTATTAAAATAGGAAAGATATTCCCAATGTCTACGCTGCATGTGAAACCGGAGCCGGGAACTGCGCGGTGGCAGCTTCAGATGGTAACAGCAGGGGGTAGCACTGCACGTGAAACCGGAGCCGGGAACTGCTTCAGATGGTAACAGCAGGGGGTAGCGGTGCCTGCTTTTCACTGGGGAAGGCATTTTCTGGCTTGAAATGTTGCTTTACCTCCATAAATATATATATAAAAACTACAAACATATTCAGAAACGTGTGTACACGCATTTCTACGCAGAGATAAACTACCAAGAGATAAACGATGCTGATGGTCAGCTGCTTAATACCTCCCTTTCAAAAGGTTCCGATTCATAAAGTGACTTTCAAGAATTATTTCCCCAAAAAAAGGGCTGGGAAACAACCTTGCTTGCGTTTGCACGGGGCGGTTGAGTAACCGCAAGTAAGTGCAATAAGTGGCAGAGCAATCTCAGAGCAGGAATCGAAGATGTATCGAAAACGTGGGGACATCCAGAAAAAACACCAGAGCGCTACGTGTCTCAGCTGATATTTCACAAACATCACTATTCTTGGGGGTCTGGGAAGCGATGACAGGAAGTAAAATTCACCGTTTGTGATAAACAAAGCTACAGACACAAAACCGCAGAATAATCTGAGTTGAAAGGTTCCTTCTCCCCTTGTTCACGACATCCCTCGCCTGCTCAGGGGACGGCGCACGTCCTCCCGCTGGCCCCGATGGACACCTTTCCTGGGGCTCAGCTGAGCTGTGAAAGGAATGGAACGGTTCAAAAGCCACCTAAAGCCACCTCCGGGGGCTCGACTTAGCACAGGATTTGCTTTCCACACTCCTCCTTCTCCTCCCCTCGCACCGTGGAGAGCTGTTCCCACCTCCTCTACCTTCTCCCATCAAGAAAACACATTTCGGGGGTTACCGGCACGGCTGTTACCTTCACACGATGAGGGGTTTTCAGACAAATATTGCTTTTCAGTTAAATTTCTGTACACGGAAGCGTGTGACAATGTAACACAGTTTCTGTGCTTCTGGTAAGCGTTACATTTCCCACCTTATTACAGAGGGGGAGTGTATTCTGGCTTAGTGATGGAGCATCAAAGCAGCTCAGCATCCCACCATCACCCCTCTGGCTCACCAAAGCAGTCCAGTGCCCACCAGTACGAGACACAGCACCCATTCTCCGTGCTAAGAACTAGATACCGGTCCCATTTTTACGGCCAACTCTTCCAAATCATTAATTTTTCCATAGAAGAGCTCAAATAGGGTTTCAATCCTCTCTCTGCAATGGTCCTTCTTCCAAGCGAAGTAAAATAGCAATAGGACAAACTCAACCAGAAAAAGTTTCTCTTCTTGCCAGAGACCAGACACGTGCCAACACTTACAATAAAATGAGACATACAGAAAAAGTGTCTACTGAAAGGTTCCACCTGCTCCAAAGATTTACAAAACACACTCACACTGACTGCTAAACAGTAATTAAGAGGAAAGATTTGGTTTTAAACCCCAGTAAGCCAAAATGTGTACTCCAGTGGAAAGCTTTTTCTATCTGTCAGTAAGTTTATCATGTTTCCTAGCGAAAAATACACCACCTGACGTACCATAGCACAGCTTTTGGTGTCACTTACGCTGTCACGTAATAGACGGGATGCGCGACTATCAAAGTCACGCCACAAACTCACAATATGCTGCTGTTGAGCAGCTCGATGCTCTGCCAGAAACAGTGCGAACTAAGGGAAGGTTTCCTTTACTAATTTTGCTTATTTTCTAATAAATATTCTCATATTTATTTTACTGGGCCATGTTTTCTAAGAGGAACTCTAGGAAAACCTTAAAGCAACGGCCCGTGAGCGCGGCAGAGCTGCGGTTGGCGGCTCTGGCTCGCGCCAAGACACCGATCCTGCGCGTACTCACGCTCCGGCTGCGTGGCAACCTTGACGGGCTGCGAGCTCTCTCCTGGGCCCCACTCGTTGTACGCCACCACTCGGAAGGTGTAGGTCTCCTCCGGCTTCAGGTTGCCCACGGTCAGTTGAAGCGTCCCAGATTGAGACGTGTTGACTGCCCGTTCCCTAAAAAAACAAAAGCAAAAACAAAAAGAAAACCATTTTAAAATTCATTTGGATCTTCAAGCATTACTTAGTTATGCAACTGGCAGCTTGCACGGTATGATTATTTATCAAACTTCAGTTTGAGGTTTGTTCATTTACAGGTTTTTTTTATTATTTTTACTTTTAAAAGCCTAATTCAAGTAATGGGGCCCACTGGGAACACTGCAAGCACTCCAAAAAAGACCTGTATTTTAACATTTCAAACGGCATACGGTATATCGGTTCTTTGCTTTTCTTAATATAACAAAAAAGGAAAATTGATGGAAAGAAATGGCTATTCAGTACAGGAAAACATCCCTGATATAGAAGTGAGATGTATATGGGACTGTAAACACCCAGCTGGTGGGAACTGAGTTTGGATCGCTCTGCAAACTCACCCCTTGTCCGGGTCCCTGCTACATCTGCACCTCCAAACCACCACTACCACCACCACCAAACCACCACTACCGCCACCCCCCACTGTTCCACAGGCACAGGGACCACCCAGAATTTTTTTCTAAGATGGCGCTACCGCTCACCGTTTTGCAGCTCTAAAATGAAAACCCATTTCGGGAGTTCATACTACGTTCCCCCCTTGGCCAACGGAGCACCCAGGCAGTTCAGGGGCAGAACTTTCTCCTAATGCGGGATGACGGTCGGACACCACCCCACGGACGTGACCTTGGCCATCGGCTGTTGGGAAACATCAACTCGCTATCGCCTGCAGCAGCCAGGTTTCTCTTTCTCTCCAACTCAACCTACAGTTTGTTATCACTAAGCCCTGGAAAGGGATGCTATTGATGCTCCTCCACCAGCCGCTCCCAGTGACGAGTTCTGGTGGTCACCAGAGCGAAGGTACAGCCCAGACATTAGAAGGTGGCAGCCCCTGGCCAGGGTGACACACAGGACATCATCCTCCTGTCAGGGCAAGAGCTATATAAATTTTTCCGGGCACCATAAGCACCCAGAGCCAAAGGCGGTGGGCTAAAGGGGTGAGAGATAACAATCGGTGAGGAAAATACGGACCTAAAGTCATTAACACGGGATTGTCCGGGAAAAATGCAACCCCTAAACAGCAAAGCAGGGTTTAAATTGGATGAAATCACAGACATTTCATGGACAATCTGCAAAAAGAAGTAGGTAAAATTGCTTTTGTAACTGATTTATTATGGGTGGCATGCCTCGCTCCTCTCCTTTACTAGAAGACCTCTGAACAGCGAAAAACAACAATAATGTAGATTTCATGCCGCCGAAAAAAAAAAAAAAAATTAAGATCCAATCGACTAATTGCCACCCTTTTTGTAGCTCTGCTGTGGTTCTCTGGGCTGCAACAGGCACAGCAGCAATTCAGAGAATGGAGATTATTGTTCCTTCGGGGAACGTTTCCTCAAAATGAAATTTCTCAGGCCAAAGAATGGTCCCACCATCCGAGCGCCAGGCTCCACCATCGCTCCAACCCTCGGAGGACTGACGGAAGAAAGCTCTGGTGAACATTCCCAAGGGAAAACGGTCGGATCGCCTCTTAGCAGAGACAACAGGAGTTTAACGTCTCTCTTGCTAAGTTGCTAAGCCACTATCCATCGTCCTTCAGGAGTTGTGACAGGTCGGTGAAGTTGCCACTGACTGCAAAAGGGGAAACATAACCCCCATCTTTAAAAAGGGGAAAAAAAAGAAGCCCTGGGGAACTACAGGCCGGTCAGTCTCACCTCTGTGCTCACCCAGATCATGGAGCAGATCCTCCTGGAAGCTATGCAAAGGCACATGGAAAACGAGGAGGTGATCGGGGACAGCCTTCGCTAACGGCAAATGGTGTCTGACAAATTTGGTGGCCTTCTACGACAGGGTTAAAGCACTGATGGATAAGGGAAGAGCAGGTGACATCATCTACCTGGACTTGTGCAAAGCATTTGACATTGTCCTGAGAGACATCCTCCAAGACATTGGAGAGACATGAATTTGAGCGATGGACCACTCAATGGATAATGAATTGGCTGGATGATCGCACTCAAAGAGTTGCAGTCAACAGTTCCACATCCAAGTGGAGACCAGTGAGAAGTGGTGTTCCTCAGGGGTCGGCTTTGGCACCAGCGCGTTCCCTCCATGCACTTTGAGAAAGCACTGAGTGAAGTAAACCATTATATGTTTTACTTCCCATAGTGCGGGTCTTCTAGAGATCAGATCTAGAGTATCTTCCAAATGCAACACCAGAAGCCCGTAGGGCCGTGCAAGACCTTGTAACTTAAAGAAAAGAAGAAATGGCCTGTATTAAAAAAGAGTTCCAGATTAACCCAAGCCGGAATAATCAAACAAACTCAATAATCAAGCAAACACCTCAGGATTGAGATTAGGAGGAATAAAGCAAAAGAACGGGCTGAGGTTTCCCTCCGGGCAGGCTGGGACGCGAGAACAGCCAACAGCCCACACCCAGCCCCATCTCACAACCTGGCAGCGGCCAGATAACAAAGATTTGGAGGAATAAGGGAACCAGGATAGAAATATCTGGTTATTCTCCTGGTGTAGGACAGAAGTCTCTGGTTATTCTGTGTCACAGAGCTCCTGCTCACATGTTTCTGGAATTTGGGCACCCAGGTGATCACAGACACTCAAATGGGTCCATTGCCTTCCAGCTGTCAAATCTCCACTGATTCTGGTTTCTGTGATATCCCGTGGAAACATATTTATGACTCGTGAGAAAAAACTATCCCTTTTGTTTAAACAAGCCGCCTGCCAATGTCCCGTCGGGCAGCGGCGTCTTCTTCGACACCGTGAAACCTCCAGCTACCAAAGTGAAAAAACCTCCTTCTGAATACAACCACCCTACACTTGTCTTTGTAAAACAGATACCTAAACCACGTCAGATGGATGCTGGAAAACCTGTGGCTGCCTTTTCTCCCTCGAGCTCCAGCGACCTGCCCCACTGCCACACGCTCATGTTGAAGGTAGGTGAGATGAGCGTCACCAATGTCCAAAAGTCCATCGTGCGCTCCTGCTTACCAGCCAGGGGGTAATGCGCCACAGATGCTACAGCAATGCGGGAATCATCTAAAAAAGCACCAAACAGCCTTGAATTGGGCACCTTTACGTTTGGGGTTGTCTTTTTCAATCCCATCTTGGCCATAAATTACAGTCTAAAAATAAAAGACCTTGACTAAAGTCATCCACTTTCTTGTAAAACAGAGGCTTCGACATGTAATTTCCAGTGACTGAAGATCATGTTACATTGCGGTATCAGCATGTAAAAAGAAAAAGATAATTACAGTTCCCATATATCTCTTAGGTGTGTAACAAATGCTTTTATAATGTTTCAAACACCTAATTAGTTACTTCAAGTAAGACAAGTCATGTTAATGCTCCTTGCTGTGAAATGAGTACTATTAATTTTAAAATGGACGGACTTTTACTACCTCGAGTTCTTCTTTTATCTCCCATTATCGTTCTCCCACAAAATATCATAAAGTCCTTGATTATAACAAGCAAACCTCGAAACTAATGTAAATAGATCATCTGGGAATGATATTTTTGAACTTCAGCTGAATTCTGAAGATAGACTTTAATCAAATAGAAGGTTTTGTGTTCAATTAAGTGGTCCCTTGATTAATTTCTCCAGTCTGCAACGTGCAGGAAGCCAAACTGGGAGATCTGTGAGCTTTTTTGTGAGTATCTATGCATTTATTAATTTGTTATTGGAAACAAGTTCTAGTGAACGTTCGACTTAAAATAAAAATAGTCTTGATCTTGCAAAAGAGTCCTTCGTCAAAGGGTTTTACGTTCAGCTGATGTCCAAGGTAATTTTCTTCTTTTAAGAAAAAATTTAAATAAATAAAAAAATCAGGAAAATAAAAATAGTCTCGATCTTGCAAAAGAGTCAAAGGATTTTACGTTCAGCTGATGTCCAGGGTAATTTTCTTCTTTTAATAAAAAATTTAAATAAATAAAAAAATCAGAGCACTTCATTTCATTTCTTGGGAAAAATGTTTGCTAACAGTCAGTTAAAACCCAAGGATAGCTACAAATCGGGACCCACTACTTAAGCCAACTCGACATCTCAACGGTGGCA
Organism: Charadrius vociferus; assembly: GCF_000708025.1. Taxonomy (NCBI): domain Eukaryota; kingdom Metazoa; phylum Chordata; class Aves; order Charadriiformes; family Charadriidae; genus Charadrius; species Charadrius vociferus. The sequence continues at coordinate 97,878 of NW_009649943.1, forward strand.
ATCAAAACCTGAGCTGTATTTCGGGGGTTTGTGCCTCATCTAAAATGCTAAACAGAAAATAGATTACCATATAAATATTTCTCATTATTTATAAATAGGGAATTTTTTATTGTCAATTAAATTTTAAATGCAGCGATGTAAATTCTCGCCGGGAAGGCAGAATTCATTTAGAACTATGCACAGGTAATTAACGATGCCTTGGGATTACATTTGAGGAGGTATTTTTTCAGTTTAGATCAAGAGCAAATCAGTAAAAATAAACAACGTCTCTTTTTTTTTGCGCTGACTTATACGCTACCGCATAAATATCAAATGCCTTTGTGAATCAACGCTTGCTCGTTGAGAAGCAGACCGACGGGGACGGATGAGAAGAGGCAATGAAGAGCGAGGCCGACAGCAAATCGGAACGTCAAAATCCCATCAAAATCGGAACCCGCCCGTGGACTGAAATATTGAATCCGCCCCATTTTGCAAACGCTCCAAACAAAACAAAAAAAATCACCGCTCTAAAACAGTTTGTAATTGAATGTGGGCGGCGTCCCGACACAAATGCTGTTGGTTGGGAAGAGGTTTAAAGATGGAGATGGACCAGACGCTTCTCACCTGAAGACCACCCTCTAGCTAAAAAAAAAATAATAAAATAATAAATTAATTAAAATTAAAGTTTCAAGTGGACGTGAGAGATGCTGGAGAGGCAGCAGCACCTCTGCCCTCACAGCACCCAAGGACAGCCCCGTTCCCAGCAGTAAAATGGGAAACAAATCAAAACGGTGGATATTTACCCACTGCATTGGCAAACTCCGCATTTTTAATCGTTCAGATGACCTTATTACTTGCATACAAAATAAGGGTTTATTCCGTGAGCTTATAACATCAAATGAAACCTAAACGAGCTCCTTTCTCTTCTGGAACATTTCTCCTGCGAGGCAGGATGGAGTTTTACGGTCTTTTTTTGTGTGTGTGTACATGTCTATAGCTTGAAGAGCGATACCCATCGAAATGCATGCATGATACTCTATCACTATATTCCACAATATTTTAACAGAAAATAAGGACAATCGAATGTATACTAAGAGTTCCGTCTCTGCTAACAGACCCTACACATGAAATCCTCTATTTCTGCTCATTTTTTCCAGCAATGGTCCCCTATTATCAGCAAATGTTCGGGAATATCTCCCTTTTATATCCAAATTTCTATCTCCACCGGAAACTCAGAGCGCGGGTATATCGCGTGGCTGTTTATTTCTTTCCTAATAGATTTAAGGGAAGTTTTATCCTTTTCCGAGAAACTCGCCTTTTACCTTGAAGTGCTCTTTCCAATCACCCTTAGCAGCGTTCAAAGCCGTTCCGTCCCAGGTGGGATGCGGAGCCGAGCCCGAAGATCAAAGAGCATCCCATCAGAAGGGCTACGGCAATAAGTGCAATCACTTCCCCAAAAGGGGCTTCTTTAAAAGGGCTGCGCTGAAAAACCTTTGTGAGAGAGTTCAAAACACGGGAGGGTTATTTTTTCCGGACGTTCCTTCAAGTGGCCGCGTGTCCTTTCTGTCCCATCGGCTGCGGTGACGCCACCAGCTGCCACGCAAATCCTCCCCGCTCTCCAATGCGGGAGGATCGCCTTCCTCCAGACGTACAGTAATTTCTCTGACAATTCCTTTGCATCCCCGGGGTTAATGTCAAATCCAATATTTATTTTCCTAAACAGAAAAACGGTTCTACTGTAAAAATAACGTGTAAACAATAAACAACTCAAAAAAAAAAAAAAATCCCACGGGAGCTTTTTAAGACTCAACGCAGCTGTGCGCAGCAGCTCCAATGTTTTTAAGACAGTTATAATAAACGAGATGTGATGTCAACAGTGCTCTCCGGCGTCGCCACATCACGGGCGCTTCATGTCCACGGACAAATCTCGAAGCACTTTCTAAACATGGGGAGATGAGAATCCCCACGCGCAGCACAGGACCCTGTTCCATTACGGCTGGTGGTGATGGCTGTAAGGACTCAGATGGGCAAAAATATGTGATTCAGCCCTGTGAACCCCCATTTGGTACCCAAACTGGGAGCGCCAAGGGAGCCGCTGGGCATCCTCACTTCCCACTGAACTCATTCAACCCTCTTTTCGCATCAGTTTCTTCGCTTGGGCCAATTAAATGTATTTCCTCAGTGCCTTACACAACCCTCAACGTGTCCCCCGACGTTCCTGACGCTCCAGCGAGGTGTTGTTCTCAGAGGGGTTTGTGAAGGCGAGATGTCCATGTCTAAGCTGTGAACCAAACCCAACAAACCCGGCTCCTACCCCGTGTTTTCACCGCAAACCCTCCCCTCCTGCCTCTGTGCCGTGGATCCCCCAAGTGACGCCCTGCTGCAGAAGACGCTTGCCTCCAGCACCGGCCTCAGAAACGCCAACTTGAATTTAAGAGCTTCGTTTTACAGAGGGAAGAGC
>NW_009649943.1:100704-109412 GCF_000708025.1 Charadrius vociferus
GAGTCCAACCCTTAACCCAACACTGCCAAGTCCACCACTAAACCATGTCTCTAAGCGCCACATCTACACATCTTTTGAAGACCTCCAGGGACGGCGACTCCACCGCTGCCCTGGGCAGCCTGTTCCAGTGCTTGACAACCCTTTTGGGGAAGAAATGGCCATATGGTTATAAAAGGAAGTTGGACATCGTTGGAGATTAAAATGAGAAGCTTGCAAACGTCCAGGCAGGGGCAGGAAATTCTGCCTGCAAGACCAAGCCCTTCCGGATGAAGGATAAGCCCACACTGCAGGAGAGGGGAGCTCACTTTGACGACCGTGGGGTCCCACCTTCTTTAGCTCCCGTGAATCCAACACACATCTGTTCATTTTTTAATTAGATATAGATTCCTGTTCAAGCCCCCTCAGAAGCTGAGCTGCCATCAGCACACACGCACACGTACGAGTCACCAGCCGGCAGCTGAAGTGTATTGTAAATGCAGTGAAATACAGGACAGGATACTTCAAGGAAGTTCTTCATAATGACGTACAAGAAGAGAAGACAAGAATTTTCTCAGGCATAAAATCATTTATGAAGTTAGGAAAACAAAACCAAATCTAGGTAAAGACGCAGTCCCTTCCGGAGTGTGAAATGAGGGTATACGGTGAGGAACTATGCAACCACCAATCAATCCATAGTGCCATTATCTCAAACGAGCTATCTGCCGTGCAGCTCTAATCCACGTGGCCGCAACAGCCGAGGCCGGTCCAGTTTATTTGCAATCACGTAAAATCTTCACAACTCACTCCCCTGACTGTTTTTAAGGTCTTACACCATTTGCACTGCTCTAAGCGTGGTCCTTCTCTCCGCCTCTCCCATTGATTAGGGCTCAACAAATTCATCTCTGCCGGTGATGCAAAGAACACTTGAGCCCGTATCTTCAGAGGAAGCTAAAAGGTAAAATATGGAGCTAACAATACGTTATTTTATGTTAGACAGCTGAGTAATAGCTGGGTGAGATAAGATCCATAGACATCACTGTCAATGCAAACGGTCCTTCATACCAAGACAATGAGAGCTGTCATGTAAACGTTGATGTGACATCTACAAAAACACACAACAACAAAAGGCATTTCTACCTTCATACTTACCACGGGGAGTAGACCACAAGGGTGAGACCCCATTTGCAAGACACTTTTTAAAGACCCTCAGGCTCTCTTAGGACTATTCCCCCATCCAGAGGAGCCCCATGTTGTGTTGACGCCTACCTGTTGACACCATCCCTGGAGAAGAAGACCGTGTACGTCTGGACGTTGCCTCTGGCTTCTGCGGGTGGGCGCCAGCTGAGACGGACAAATCGGCTGGAGACCAAAACAGGGACCACATCTCGGGGGGCAGAGGGGAGGACACTGGAACTTGGGACAGCTGAAGGGAAAGGAGAGGAGTCAGTCAGAGAGGCTGGTGGCACGCGGGTGTCGGGGCGGGCGGGAGATGCCGTGGTGGCCACAGCTGAGGTGTTACAGAACAAAGGGCCAAGGTGGCATGGAATAAGCGTGAATAAAATAACAGGGGATGAAAGAGAGAGAAAAAAAAAAAAGAGCAGTAAAATCACACCTTAAAATACACCATCCTGAACCATCCTCTGACGTGAAGAGCAACACGCAACACTCGAGGAGACTACTTCCTCGGGATACCGGGGAATTCTTTCTCGTATGAGCCATCAGTGCGATATGTTCCTCTGTTCCCTCCGATTTCACCGGGTCTGTCTCTTACGCCCCAAGCAGCAGAAGTATTTAAGCTCATAAACAAGGAATAATTGATCGCTCAAAGCCTGAAGCCTACAAACCAACTGGTCTGGGAAGAGCAGAAACTAAGTAGGGTGCTTCAGCACACGATTTATTAGATAATTGCATCCAAGGGGGATAAAATGAAAAGACAGTGAGACTTAATATTAACACCGTTCCCCATGGAAAAGTGTTTGGTCTATACGCAAAACCCCAAAATGGCTAAACTGCAGTTTCAAGCAGTAAAAATCACGTTAGAACAGCATCTCATTATAGAGTTTAAGGGTTTGGTTGCTGCCCACCAAGTCCATGTGAAGGCTGACCCATCAACATAAATAAATAAAAAAATAAATTATTTTTAAACGATCCTTTAAGCCATTGGTTACCTCCTGATTCAGCACAAGCATCTCATGGAGCATCTAACAGTTACCTAACCTACTCCGAGGGCAAACGTGATGTAAAAGGTCCCATTTCAACGGTCACCCCAGCCCTGAAAAGCAGGTTTTCACCTTCAGTATTGAACCAAATTGCAAATCTTTTTTTTGGTCAGTCCCTGTGCATGTACTGTGGACTACACTAGTAGCATTAATTTACTGTGAGCTCATTAACAGCATTATATTATCGAAACAGCTTATGAAGAATAGCTTTATGTAAAAAGCATGACGTTCCCTGAATACTACCCTAGCATTTTCTTATATTATCCCTAAATTATTAGTAAAAGCCATTAATATCGCTGTTATTAATAACAAATATTATTACCTCTTACTTATTGTGATCAATCCAAAACCAGAGGGAATTAAGGCTTTTCCCAGTGGCATTTCCAGCCTAATGATGTGTTGAAAGAAAATATTAAGCCCCGGTTCTCAGCTCTTTTGGTTGCAAAGTTGCAATCCGTTATTTGCACTGAGATTGCGTTTAGCGTCCTTAGTCACGGGCCACTGATCTAAATAATGTGCAAACACAAGGCTAAAGTCTAATTCTGTGTACATTCATATTACGGCGAGGCGACTGTTTTGCCTCCCGGTCAGAGCAAGCAGATTTGGGCTCCCGGTCTATTCTATATGTTGACTCACGTATTATAAGAGTAAGTGCATTGTCATCTTCTAACGAGGGCTGCGGTGGGTAAACACCTCTAGAGAAGTACCAAGGGCACAGCTGGAAAACAAACCCACACAGACAAACCTACGTCGCTTTTCCAGTTGAGTTCTGGTACTTAACTCAAACACAGCAATTAAGAAAAACACCCATTAGTAACTATTTTGGCACCTGAGGGTCTGTAGAGCCTCTCAGTTCCCGCACAAAACCATGGTCCGTGGCTCCTCCATCAAATGTCCATCCTCCTGGTGGAGCACGGCAATCTGGCACCTCTCCCCCATCAGAACCCATTTAGTATTGAGAAACTTGCGTTACGATCAACCCCAAGTCCAGACACGTACATTTAGGTGACCGTGCATATGTGACGACGTATATACGGTGTCTACATGACTATATACCATATCTATATGACTACATATATATGGGTGTCAACGCTCCTCCCATTGAGCAGGAGGACATCTACCTAACACAGATGATGGAGCCCAAAGAGCTACTCAAGCTACCAAAACCAGTGGTATCTACCTTCAAAAATGCTGAATAAGTATCTAAAACGTGGAGGTGAATCCATATCCTTCCCGACGGCGGCTGCTGACCTGCGAGGTGTCAACTGGTGAAAATAACGGTGAAAAACTGAGGCGAAAAGCAGCAAGATTGGGACTGAAGCTCTGGTCCACTAAACATGGCTTTTACTCCGGCTTGCAGTAAACTCTGTAGAGCTATCACTGACAAAAGCAATTTCACTCTCATTGTTGCCAGCAGTGTCTAGAAAACATATACAGTACAATAGTACAATATAGAGAGACATATAACCTGAAATTATCTTGGCAAGTAATGCCTGAAATCCTTCAATCTTTCATGTGACTACACGAGATCAATCCACTGCTGGTTAAAGCATCTTCATCAGAGTCTGACAGGCTCTGATTTCAGCCTGATGGGGTTTATATTAACTCTGCGCAAAGCGCATCTTCCCCTGCTCTCGCGGCAGCGTGAATAATCGCCCACCTCTGTACAAAGCCGGCATGAAACGGGGCTGTTGGATTCATTTTCCACACGTGTCAACGACCGTACAGTCAACAGAGAAGGTCTGGATATAGGCCTGATAGGAACTGATCCTCACGTTTCCATTTCGGAAGCCAAGTGGAGCCCCTCAAATTCGGAACCAATCCCTCCCCCTGTTATTTTTAATCCAGAATCAGCCGAGTTTTGTGACCTTACCGTGATTTTGCCAGTAGGACCCATCCACGTATCCTTAAAGCAAACTTTTTTCGAAAACCATAGAAAAATGCCTGATGAAGGTGTTCAGGACCTGCTTGTTTCCAGCCTTTATTTGTAAATATACAGACCGGTTATAAGACCGACTGTTTATGGGGTTTTAAAATAACTAAAGGCAAAACATCACGCGTGATGTCCCAGTTCACCACTGCTTCCCACACGGGCTGCTTGTCATTAAAAATAACAGGAGTATGAGACCTAGCTCAAATAGAAAGGGGTTTTTTAATACATTTTATAGGTTGGTTTGGTTGTGTTTGGGGTTTTTTTTACATATATGTACACATCTGCAGGAAGATCGAACAGAAGATCCTATTAGCTGCATCTGTCTACCCTCTAAATGGTGTTTTTAGAGAGTAGGAAAAGCTTATGTGGGGTCTACAAGAAGAGATGATGAATGAATGAAGAAAACCCCCTCGTAACTATATCCCATATGGGATTTGGTGTGGAGAAGACAGAACATTGTTATTGCTAAGCAGAGGTGGCAATAGATGGCATGGGTTTATTCATGAGCCTCTCCCAGTAAAATCCATGGGCAAAAATCCTCTAAATTCAAGTTATAAAACATCTTATGGTCTTACTTGAGTGCTCACAGGGACTATATATATATACACACACACACACACATACAGACCTCAGCACAGTTTTTGTACCTCTGTACAAAAAAATATATTGCTTTCTTCCTTTTTTACATGTTTACCAAATCGAAAGAAAACAGAAAGACGTTTAAGGAAAGTTTAAGGAAAGAAGTTAGAAGTTTAAGACGAAAAACAAGATGAGAAGTTACCGGGCGTACAGAAAACGTTGATCTAAAAGCTGCAGTGAGGACCACGTCCTGAACGGATAAAGATGAGTTTGATTTTTCTGCTTTTAAAGCAACTAAAATTTGCACGGTTCTAGTTACTCATGTTTAATCCACATCGAACATGTAAGCATATTAAACACATACCACGTCGCCACACGCTTAAATTAAAAATTATACTCATTTTTCAGGGGGATAAATTAATACAGAAAGAGACTGGGCTATATCTAGGGACTGCCTATATCTCACAGAAAGTGATTCGTGTTCCTGACATCACTTTTGAATTTTTATTTAAATTATAACTTTACCTAAGCGAAGACTATTCAAGCGATTGCCACTGTTTTAGACTTAAAGTCTGCTAAAATAAGAACATCTACTCTAGGCTATCTGTGATTTTAAAATACTGTCAATTAGAGCTTGCCGATAAGATTTGAAACGCAACACTTTTTCAGCAAAAATGAGAAAACTATCACACTTACAATCTTCAACCTCCCGCTGCAAATCACACCTTCCCCAAATATCCCCCACACCCTGATGCCAAAATGACATTTCAAGACATCAAATGAAAATTTTCAGCCAAGACACTACCTTAAAGTATTTTTTATGCCTTTTAACAACTATTCCGATTCCTTGATTCGATTTCTTTTTAAATATAGAGATGAGTTTTTATCCATTTCAGTTTTCAAAGACTTTTGCAAATTTCACTGAATGTATTTAAACATAAAAGGAACATTCAGGCTTTAAGTTGAGCATTTCACTTTAGAAAAAAGAAAAACAAGATGTTTTATTCAAGTTAAAATATAAACCTTGTAGATCAGTTCAAGTCTCTTCCTTGCTTCCCCTCGCAATACTTCCCTTGGGTTTAGCACTTTAAATCGCTTACGGTACAGCGTGAATTTCAAGTATGACATAAGAACACGATTCTTACCCCCAAATCCTCAGCGTTAAAAGGAAAAGCAATTTACATGGAATTTTAATTCCAGAAATAACATCAAATCTGTGCTTATTGCCTGGTGTTGCCTGGTCAATCCAGTCTTTTGTTACACTCCTGTATTCGGAGAATTTAGTTCTTTTTTTTCATTTTTTTTTTCCCCAGAACCTTTTTGACCCCTCTTACATCTTCCATAGAGCAAACTGTGAAAGTTAGAAGTGAGAAAAAAGCTCGCTGCAGGAATATCCGTAACTCAAGAGATGCCGTGTGTGTAACACCTACCACCTGAAATATTCTTCCCGTAAAATATCCTTAAAGAAGATAACAGATACTCATTTGGATGGATGCATCATTTTTTAAGAACGTGGACGCTTTTGAAAGAATCTTTCCCATATCATTTTACGGCATGTCCTTTTATTTTAACAGGGCTATGCCGTTGAACGGCAGAACTGCGGGAGCTCAGGAAGCTGAGGGGCCGATGGAGGAAAAAAATTAATTAAAATTTTTATTAAAATTTAAAAAGGGGATTAAAAAAAATCTTAATTTATGTTTCTTTAAAAAATATATTTAAAAAAAAATCTACATGAGCAGGTGAGGACAGAAACCAGGAGCTGTTTTCCTCCAAACTGAGCCAAGGACGGAGGGTTTGTGCCACTAAAACCCTGGTTTCAGTATGAGGAACACCCGTTGATGTAGGGATCCTCCTGTCTGGAGGCACCACCGGCATTAAGCCATCAAGCAAACACCTTGGGAAGGGATCGCAAGGGAAAATTTTGCATTTCCTATGGGTAGTTAAAAATTTCATGATAAAACGATGGATTTCATCACCCATCCTCCATGCCGCTTCTCAAACCCAACGCTAACCTGCAGCAGGAAGACGTTCCCCGGGAAAGCCCTGGGAGGTGGATGCAGGAGCTCTCATCGTCCCGCATGAAGTGATTAAATCGGTGAGAACTGGTGAAATGGCGAAAAACAAGAACCCAATGAATCGTGGTGTTTTCGTCTGATCATTAAATAATTAAATGTTGGTCTTGTTTCCAACAGCTAGGGAAAAGCTCTACCAGAACGGAGACATGAAATAGGGGTAATTCACTGTCCCAAATAAGCATCAGATTGGACAAGTTACTGCTATCTCATTACTTATGCTCAAACAAAACGCTCTTTTCCACACTCCTATTACCTTTCCTGGGGACCATTGACACAATTTGGCCTTTCCAGTTTTTATCCAGCCCATTAACCACACACCACGGTTCCAAAAGCATCTCCTTCGGGCGTCGGGCGCTCAAATCCACCCTCCGAGCGCTGGCAGAGATGGTGGTGGCACAGCTCCTCCGTGTCCACCATTCGACGCGTTCACACGCGTCAGGTCTCGCCGACGACACAGTGCACACGCCGGCGGTGAGGGTACATCAGCATATGTTTAGAGATTTTCAGCCCATCTGCAGCCATACTAATTTACCAAATAAAAGATCTGTCCTCGTTGCTGTACGTACTTCCTCCCTTCTGCCTTCTCGCACAGTAATTCATTATCCCTCGGTGCCATAATGATGTTCTTAGAAACAAGTCATGCAGTACTAATTTTTATTATGCCTCTTTTATGACATTACGAACCTCACTATAAATCACTGGGGTTCACTCGCGTCAACGCCGCCTGACGTTACTGTGCGAGGAATTCACTCCTCGCTCAGCCCCTTGCAGGACTACCCCGCCGGCACTTCCAAAGTGGCACGTCCGTATCCCAAAACACGAAATCTCACCGAGAATTTGATCGTTCCACCCTACGCGACAACCAACCGCATCAGAAGCGGAACGCATGCTAAGCGCTTCTCTTTTCTCTCCAGACTCGTTTTCTCAAATACGGGGAAGAGAGGTGGAGCGGAGGATCACAGCTTAATTGCTGAGTTGTGAGAGAGGGAGGAAAGAAGCTATTTATCTGCTCGACGGCGTGACCTCAAACTCGTAAACAGGGACACCTCCACGAAAAGCAAGTTGTTGCCTCTCCTCCTCCACACTCCTCTTCACAGGGAGGTCCTGCTCTCGCTCGCAGAGGAGCACGCAGGATCTGCCCCCGGGACGCAGCACGAGGCAGCTGCAACCACAGTTTATGAAGGAAAAGCGCCCAGAGGGGCCACGGCACAAACCCCAGCACCAACAGACCCTTCCCCAGCCCCGTGGAGCTCAGGATGTCGGAACTGCCCTCTAGCCTACACCTGCAAACCAGGCTTGCCCTTCTAAGATTTCATTGTCTGCTCATCACTGCAACATCTGACCACCTCTCAGTAGCAGGTGGACCACCAAGATGAAAGTCCATCAAACCTCCAGCCCTCCTTTGTGCATCGACAGGTGCTGGAGGGAAGACAGAGGGAGAAGACGACCTCATTGCATCTTCACATCTCCCAGAGAGGAGTCAACAGCTTTCATTTTTCACCTCTTATTGTCACCTAAGAGCTACTCTATGCGAAAAACCAGCCTGGGTCAAGGCACTGATGATGATGTCTTCCTGGCCAAGGTCTAAGGATGCTGGGTGTGAAGTGCCAGGCTATTCCAGCAAAGTTCCAGGTGTGCCTACCGCTCTGCCAGAAAAGGAGATTTTTAGTGGTTTTCCTTCTTTTTGGAGAGCTGGTGTTGCTCAGGCTGGCAGCTGCAGCCCTCTGTGGACACAGCCTCCATCCACACACCCACCACTGCTGAGCCACCACAGCAACAGCACTCAGCACAGGCACAGCTGCTGCTGCAATCACAGAATGGTTTGGATTGGACGGGACCTTAAAGACCATCCAGTTCCAACCTCCCTGCCATGGGCTGGGACCCCTCCCACCAGCCGAAGTTGCTCCAAACCCCGCGCCACCC
>NW_009649943.1:109785-130458 GCF_000708025.1 Charadrius vociferus
CTTCTCGTAGCTGAGCTCGTTTTGGACGTGGCTTGGCCAGCAGTTCTCCAAGGGGAGCCCCAGAGCGGCTGGTACGTGCAGGTGAGAGACAGGCGCGCCTGTACGCACATCTGTCTGCAGATTATATTCCATTCCTTTTCCTTTTACAGCTGAGAAAATTGCTATTCGCATTCGCGAGAAAGAAAAAAATCAATGGCAAAGACGGCCTTAATGGCTGCTTCCCTTCAACGCAGCGATGTTATTAATTAACTGACACTGCGCCATAAAAAAAAAAAAAAAAAAAATTGGTAAAAACAATGGGCAAACCCACCGCTGATCCGCTTTCGTGTTGAGAGAAGCGCTATTGCTGTCCCCCCTCACCCTTGATGCTGCGAAGACAGCGCTGGCGTCACCGCGCAGGTGACATGTGTCATCATCAATTAGTCACCAAGAAAAATGGAAAGGGAGGGGGTGGTGGTGGTGGTGAGGGGCAACGGGCTGTTGATTGCAAGAAATTCAATCACCAGCAAACGCTCCCGGAGGAAACGCCGGTCAGTTAATCTCGTCAGCCATCTCCGACCCAGCGAACAATAGCTGCCGCCCACGGAAAAAAACAGGAGTAAAGGGAAGGATTTTTAAAGCAGCCATGGGACGCGGAAGGCATTTCACGGTCAAATACCGACGGCGTTAAATGGCAACCAAAAACGTTGTCATCATCTGCAGTGTTCAAACTGCAGCAGGAGAGCGTGAGCACGTTCCTATTTCCGCAAGTGGAACTCAACGGTGCGGCAGATGTTTCCACTAATGGGAGAGAGCGGCGGGGAGGTCAACTGTTTCCCACTGTTCATGATCAGCTTGTCCTCTTCTTCCTCCCTGTGACCATCAGCTCTCTGGCAATGGCGTCCTCTGCGTGGCTTACTTTCCTTTAGGAAAACTTTAAACTTTGAGCCCTAAAGGGTTTCAAAGTGTTCACCAATGTAACAAAACTGAATAATAGTTTTTGCCAAGGGGGAAAAAAAAGATATAGAAGGAAAATTTTGAAAGGAGGACAGAGTGAGATGTTCTCCTTCTGAGAAATAACCATTTCTTTTAAGGAACACTATAATCATAGAATGGTTTAGGTTGGAAAGGACCTTGAAGACCATCCAGTTCCAACCCCCCTGCCCTGGGCAGGGACACCTCCCACCAGCCCAGGTTGCTCCAAGCCCTGTCCAACCTGGCCTTCAACACCTCCAGGGATGAGGCAGCCACAGCTTCTCGGGGCAACCTGTGCCACAGGCTCACCACCCTCACAGCAAAGAATTTCTTCCTCATATCTCATCTAAATCTTACTTCTTCCAGTTTAAAGCCATTCCCCTTCGTCCTATCACTCCATGCCCTTGGAAAAAGTCCCTCCCCAGCTCTCCTGGAGCCCCTTTAGGCACTGGAAGGGGCTCTAAGGTCTCCCCGGAGCCTTCTCTTCTCCAGGCTGAACCCCCCCCAACTCTCTCAGCCTGTCCTCCCAGCAGAGGTGTTCCAACCCTCGGAGCATCTTCGTGGCCTCCTCTGACCCTCTCCATGGTCAATGACCATGGACCTCTCCAAGGTCCATGACCTTCCTATGTTGGGGGCTCCAGAGCTGGAGGCACTACTGCAGGTGGAGGTCTCACCAGAGCAGAGAGTCTCAGCTTGTTCTCAATGAAACTTTCTGACTTTTGATTCTGAAATATCTTCTCATTGTTAATATTGGGATTATATCTGAGTCAAAACTGCACCGCCTTGTCTTTGTTCCTTAGAGAACCCTGAAAGAGTGCAAGCTTGGAGCACCTACCCAGGGGACCACAACTTGCTGCCACCTTTGAGATTTGGGCACTCTGATGTTGGGTGGACATTTCAGCGAGGCAGAATATGTACTTCAAACATTTGCCCAAACTTAGAGATGTGAGTCAAGACCCACCTCTAAATCTCTTTCACCTCAAGTTAAATTCACAGCAGCACGTAGCCATGGAAGTCCAACATTTAGCACCAACGAGACCTTCGCAGGTCTTCAGTCAACTGCTATTTAAACGTGTAAGAAAATAAAATCTCTGAATTATACTGAACACAACCTCACTGCTGCTCCTCAACTCCCACAGGGTTTTGCTGATGGACGCACAGGAGCCTCCAAGCCTTGACACGGTCAACTCACGCGCACCTTGGAGGCTCTTCCAGGGATGGAGCCTCCTCACCAAACCTGGCCCAGAATGACAGCATCATTTCAAAATTTGCTGCTGCCTTTAATATTTGCGACAAAAACCTTTGCTTTCAGATAAAGGAGGATCTCTGTCTGTGTCAATAAGGTATTTTATAGCTGATTTTAAAAAATAATAATAATGATGCCAAGCTAAGAATCCCAAGTAAAGCAACAAAATGCTTTGGCATCACTCTTTTCTTAACAGCATTTCCCCAAAACGTGGCTAAATGAGGTATTTACTCAGTATTTCAGTTCTTGTGGTTTCTATCCTTATGCACCTAATTTTTCTCAAATACTATACAACAAATCAGTCCATTTCTGTAGCTCAGGTCTCCACCAGACACATTAGTCCTTTTTAAGAGAAGGAAAAAAAAATATATTAGTTCTCAGTGTTCCTCAAAGTTTTGGCAGAAGGTGGCATATGTTACCTGGTTTGTTCAGCAGAATTTTTTATCAAAAATCACTGACACGAGTGGGAATTTTCAAGGCTAATTGTGATGCTTTTGAGGTGATTCTGTGTGCAGCTTTCCTCCTCATCTGAAAAATGGAGAATTGGGAAACCCAGCGTGTTCGCCGTTGGGCAGAGGTTCATACGCTCTGGTCCCAAGCGCAAGAGAAAAGACCACAAAAAAATTATTAAGACCATCTTCAAAGCAGAGTTTAAACAGCATGAAGGAAATAAGGAACAAGACAACAAAGCTAAAGCTGGAGAACGATCCAAAACATAGAGCGCTTCCACCACTGAAGCATCATCTCGTACTCAGTGAGGAGCTTCAGGACCTTATTGGAAGGGCAGCCGTGAAGTGTCAGGGAGGCCAACATCGTGGTGAGCTTTAAAAAAACAGGAATTTATCGTACTTCACTGAAATATCCAGGGATAAGCCTGGCAAACCGACCTCTTCCCACCAGGAACCTGGCCAGCAAGAGGCAGCAGCCTGCAAGCTTGATTTTTTTTTTTTTTAGTCCCCAAAATCAAATCAAAACTTTCTCTTCCTAAACACGCAAGGCTTTGAAAGCTGGTACACGACACGAACAGCTTCAAAGGCAAAAATAAAAAAGGAAAGATACCGGACCTCTCAGTCTTTTAAATGACTTGCCTTTGGTTGGAAACCCCCAAAATCAGTCGTGCGCTGTGTGGCACAGGTCACCACACCAACGCTCCAATGCCGCGTGGGCTTGGAGCATCTCCTTCAGTGGTCCCTCTCCTCCAGCGTACATCTGCTAAGGCTTATTACCTTAATTAACTGGCTGTTTACTAGTTTTATTGCCCTAAAAAACTCTGCTCAGTGTGCCTCAGCCTCCCGCTCACCTCTCTCTTGCAAAGAGGAGATGTATTTCCCCAACTTGCCTTGGCAGCAACGAGCCCGTTCCCAGTCCCGCTCAATTAACGGTGCTCAGGGAGCTGCTCCCCGCGATGAATTTGATCTTAACCAACCCCTACAGCCCCCGCTTCTGCGGCCACACACCGGAATGAACTGAAAAATAAATTAATCAAGACTTTCACAGCAATTTTCCCATGAAGGGATTTTGAGTTGCCCATAGGGCTTCTTAGGTCTTTCGATAAAATGCAGAACCTGCCAACTGCTTTTGCTTTACTGAGCATCTGCCGTGTCTCGGCCACACGAAATCTAAGGGAAGAGCGAAGACAAACTCATGAGCTGCTTTACGGCAAAAACCACCCATCTGTAAAGGACCGGTTTTTGACCTACACCAAAATCATCTACGTATTGACAACACGGCCAAAACCAAACATCTCTCTCACGCTGCTCCTCTTTTCCCATCTGCACAACGAAATTTTTATGCTTATTTTTCATTGCTTTTTTTAGGACATGAATCACAACATACAGCGTTCCTCGGGCAGGCAATAAAGAAGTTCCCAAATCACTTGGTTTGAGACAGGACTCAACGTGTAAGGAAATTCAGTAACACTACAGCAATTTTCCCGTGAAGGGATTTTGAGTTGCCCAACGGAAGCCTGTCACCCACAGGGCTTCTTAGGTCTTTCGATAAAATGCAAAACCTGCCAACTGGTTTTGCTTTACTGAGCATCTGCCATGTCTCGGCCACATGAAATCTAAGGGAAGAGCGAAGAAGAACTCATGAGCTGCTTTATGGCAAACAACACCCGTCTGTAAAGGACCAGTTTTTGACCTACACCGAAATCATCTACGTATTGACAACACGGCCAAAACCAAACATCTCTCTCACGCTGCTCCTCTTTTCCCATCTGCACAACGAAATTTTTATGCTTATTTTTCATTGCTTTTTTTAGGACATGAATCACAACATACAGCGTTCCTCGGGCAGGCAATAAAGAAGTTCCCAAATCACTTGGTTTGAGACAGGACTCAACGTGTAAGGAAATTCAGTAACACGTAACTCTCGGGTCTTACAGAAATACAAGTACCAAAAGAGACTGATGAGGATCTAAGAGGTCTTTTTCCATCTCCAATTGCCCAGGTGCCACGACTAATTTGCTCTTACCACTACCTTTTTCCTGACATAGGAATTACATCAGTTCAGTCACTTTGAATTTCCTATCCGGCCCATCATTTTATCGTACCGTCTGTGTAAAATCGCATGAAATCAATGCTACCATCCAGCTTGAAAATAAACAGAGAGAAGGGAAACATCTGAGTCCAAGTTTCCTGGAAAGTGCAAAGTGAGATTTTAAAAAATCCAGACAGCTCGCGAACGCTTCCTTTTTTTTGTGAGGCATATGCCACCACCTTTGGCGAGACACCGGGAGAGAACCGTGGAGGAACGGGGTCAGCCGTGAAATCAGCCAACAACTCGCAGATGCGCAGTCCACGGTGCAGCCTCAAAAGCTCCACGTCCCCCAGGTTGATAGCAAAGCTATACGTAGGGGTCCTGGAGGGACCCACCTTCCCATTCCCACAGCTGCCCACCACCTGGGGACATCCACCTCTGGGACTGACTCTGGTGGCCCTTCTCTGCCCACCTTCCAGTTTTCAAGTGATTCAAAATCTTTGCTCCTCACCTTTTCTGTACGCGTTTGAAATTGCTCAACTGAGAATGAAGAACTCCAAAGGAGAGGAAGGAAGGTGAGAGGCAGACGGATGGACACCCAGATGGTACGCCCACACCACCCTTATTTCTTCAGCAGCCTAAAATGTCCTACAAACCAGCAGTGAAAACCTGTTTTTGAAGACCACAGAATCATAGAATGGTTTAGGTTGGAAAGGACCTTGAAGTCCATCTCATTCCAACCCCTGGTGCCATAGACAGGGACGCCTCCCACTAGACCAGGTTGCCCAAGGCCACCTCCAGCCTGGCCTTGAACACCTCCAGGGATGGGGCCTCAACAACCTCTCTGGGCAGCGCAGCCATGATGCGATGAGATGGCACAGAGCGCCGTGTGGCAATCATGGCGGCGTATCGGCACGCCGTGGTGGGTCAGCACATCCAGCGTCATCCCACAGCTCCGCTGGCACCTACCTCGCTGCTCATCAAAGCACCGGGAGCTCAAACGGGTCTGTCAGGAGCGAGACAAAAAGTCTGTCGCAAAAGAGTGGTCGCCTTAATAGAGGAAGACGTGTTTAACGTACAGGAAAGGCAATGCCTACCTGGGATAAGAGCGTTGCGTGGGGTTTTTTCTTCTCCCCGTGTCATAGAAATGACTGGTTTAATAAAACCTGCGAACCTTCAGCGGAGTAAGCAAAATCAGCCAGGAGCTGGAAAACTTCCAGGTGCCCTGTACGAGATGCTCATCGCACACCGAGGCATCTCGAGGATAGCGCTTTTAAGAGAGAAAGATTTGCAGTTGCTTTGACCTTCCACACTTTTAAAAATAAACTATATGGCTGCGGCCAGCAGACGAATAATTTGTGCAGAGGTAATTTTTTTTCACAGTAAAAGGTTCTCACAATCAGCAGATGACCCAGCCGTTACCTCCCAGGGAAGCGGGCAGGCTCAGCACCCCGCTGCGCACGTACCTTCAGGAGCTCACAAAAGGCATATCTATTACTGCTGAGACAGACATGGGCTCCACTCGTAGATAACACGACAAAAGTGCGAATAAACTCACTACAGTCATCCTGGTACATGTGTTAGTTTTAGGAAGATGGTTATGCTGAGCCTCCCCTCCCAGCCTGCCACCCCGGTTCCACATCAGGCCGAAGGAGCTCAACATCCAGCTCTGGGGCCACCAACAGCAGACGGACATGGACCTGTTGGAGCGAGGCCAGAGGAGGCCCCAGAGATGCTGGGAGGGCTGGAGCCCCTCTGCTGGGAGGACAGGCTGGGAGAGTTGGGGGGGTTCAGCCTGGAGAAGAGAAGGTGAAAAAGGGGAGACCTCAGAGCCCCTTCCAGTGCCTAAAGGGGCTCCAGGAGAGCTGGGGAGGGACTCTTGGTCAGGGACCGGAGCCATAGGATGAGGGAGAACAGTTTTACACTGAAAGAGGGGAGATTGAGATGAGATATTGGGAAGAAATTCTTTGCTGTGCGGTGGTGGCCCCTGGCGCAGGTTGCCCCGAGAAGCTGTGGCTGCCCCATCCCTGGAGGTGTTCAAGGCCAGGTTGGACTGGGCTTGGAGCAACCTGGGCTGGTGGGAGGTGTCCCTGCCCAGGGCAGGGGGTTGGAACTCGATGGTCTTCTGACTCTCACCGTTCTATGGTTCTATGATACTTCACGACCCCAAAGGTTTGGCTACAAGGCACTAATCGCTGCTTCTTCCATAGAAATTTCCTACAATTTCCTGAGCTCCTAGCGGGCAGTGGTGAGATGGGAAGGATATTTTCTCCTGTGCTGGGGGGAAGAGTGAGTCATAGAAAATAGAAAATAATTCCATTTCCATAGACTATAATATGTAGTGAGCAACGGTCTCACTAGAACAGTGGGGAAAAAATGGCATCGCTCCCTGGTCCTGGATGATACTGGAGAGCGTATCTACTCCCAAAGCATCTCATTCATCACGCCTACAGCACCAGATCCACATTATTCAGCACTTCCTTCCCCAGAAGCCCCCAGAGATGCAAAGTCCACACCAAGCCTGTGCCAGGCAGAGGGAGGGGACAGGAGGATGGTGCCGTAGGAGTCTCAGCTCTGTCGGTATACAAGATATAACGCAGGCACTGTCCCAGCGGGGTGATGGGCTGCCCATTCAGCAGGTCCAGGACTCAAAAGACTGATGGACACCAGAGAAGCAAAATACCAAAGGGCTTCTTGTTGACATCTGTCCTCCGGCATCCATCGGCTTGGAGAAGTGAAATTACAGCTGCTGCTAAACTGCAGGAGACCGAAGCACTGACCTCACCTCATCCTAAAGAGAGACTCAACACAAAATTAAATATTTCATTGACTATTGGAATGGCCACACACAGAAACGGTAAAAAGTCCTTACCCCTAAAATCAAAAATTTCAGCCCTGGATTGGAACCCCTGTATGAAATCATCTTTCATGGCACTTTTTGCCATTTTATATTTTTAACTTTGATTTTCAAGCAAAGAAAGCCTAATGATCATCCCGTCCACCTGTCTTATCAACCCTCTGTGACAGCTGTTGCTTTTTGGCCAATTCCAACCAAATTTCTCAAGAGATGAGGGATCTCAAATAAAGGAAGTCCTCACAAGTTTAATGAAAATCAATTCATGGGTGCGACGTCCCCACTGATCAAAAAGTAGATGGGAACTCAATGACTTGAGCCTGACGTACGGGCTTGGCACCAAAAATTGCTCCCCTGTCAGCTGTCTCTTGGTGGCGGTACTCGGGGCCACCAAAAGTGGTGGGGCTGATTGCATTTACATCTGCTGGGCCCCTGAGATCCGCTCCAGGGGTGGGAGAAAGGGTCAGAAAAAGGAGCCCAGCGAAGGTGACTGCGGTTTCGAGGCACAGACTTGTAGGACGCAAGTCTATAAGAAAGCAAACTTCATCGGTTACGCTGCTCCCAAAACAATTGTTCCACAATACGAGTGAGAAAATTAGTAATTAAGAGGATTCTCAACATGAGAGAATTAGTGCCTCCAATCTATAATAAACCTATTAGAAAGCTCAACGGCAGATCCTGCTGCCACTGGAAAATAAAAAGAGTCAGCAGAGATTTTAGCGCCCTGTCCTTTCTAAAAATTATCTCCCCCTAAGCCAGTTGAAAACATAGCAATCAGAGGGGTTGAATACTAATTGTGAGATCATTATCACGGTAGAAAGCACTGAAAAAAAAAAACAAACAAACCGCAATATGTTACCTTAAAAAATATGTAAGTTCTTTTTTTTCAGGATATTGAATTTATAGATAAAAAGCAGCAAGAAACCAGCAGAACTAATCTATACATTACTGAAACTCACTGCGCCCCATTAGAAAAGCAGTTACTCTGAGACAACAGGAATGATATTTATAGCGGTGTGTAGTGATACTAATAGTTTGGTTAGCGCTATCCACTTTGCCATAGATTTCAAAAGAATTATACATAATAGTGGTAGTTACGGTCGCATCTTAAAAATTGCTGGCTTTCTGCCATTCTAATTCTCTATTCAATCACCTGTAATTTTCAACCTTTTTCTCACCTATTACGTTGCAATTTTTCAGCAGAGAACCGCCCACTAGTATTTTGTGAGCAGAAGGATAACGGAGGACCTAATGGGAGGAATATTTAACTCGGTACAGGGGAAAAAAAATACTATGAAACTACTTTACTTTATATAGGAGTGACTGAGTCAAAATTTGAACGATCACGAGGGGCGTCTGGAATTATTTTGGTTGAAGTTCCACATTATTGAAGAAAAATCCCATTCCAGCTGGACAAATGGGCACAGTGAGCATGTGGGATGTGCCAGTGAAGAAGACCCTGATGTCCTCTACGTGCACGAGGCTGAGCCCTCGCCGAGGAACGCCGAGTGCCACCCAAAACAATTTACAAAACCCACAAGTGATGGAGGCAAGGTGGGCAGGAGTGGAGGTCCCGTGTGAGCCAACACGGATGGGCACCATCAACGAGAGAAGTGATGGGTGATGGTCAACCAAGACAGCATCTTCTGGGGAAGCCTGTCCGCATCACAGAACGGTTCAGGTTGGAAAGAATCTTTAAAGGCCATCTAGTCCAACCAATGAGCAGAGATATCTCCAACTAGATCAGAGCACCATCCAACCTGACCTGGAACGAGCAGAGACATCTCCAACTTGATCAGAGCACCATCCAACCTGACCCGGAATGTCTCCAGAGATGGGGCATCTTCACTGCTCTTAAGCTTCTCCCCGCGCATCCTGTTAAGAGCCGTTAGGCTTCCGTCTGCCCAAGCACCTCTGTTCTTGCGTACTGCAAGTTGCAGAAATAATCCATGGAAGACCTTAGAAGGATGAGAGCAAAGCAGAGCTGATGTTTGGGAGCACAGGCTCGGGGAACTTCAGAGGGACGGGGAGGTGAGGCAGAGACATAAAATGGAATATAATAGAATAGACAGCAGAGAGAACCAAACAAAATCACTCTTTACACACAACTCCATACAACCTGTACGTAAAGTTTCCCTTTTAAACCTCTAAGACCTTCACCGCTAGAGTAAACATTTTCTGAATAAGGAAATCTATCGTGTCCCTGGTGCTCCCAAAAAACTGGGGAGAGACGCTGCCCGCAGGGATGCTGAGATACCCTCACTACCTCCCCAGGGCTGACAAGCGCTGGAAAGCTGAGCAGCTCTGATGCTGGAGTCGGAGTTTGCTACAGAGGGGCTGGCTGCTATAAGCTGTATCAACAGAATTCTTATCAACTTTGACAAATATTAATCCATAATTCAGGTGTTTTTTTAGTACAGTTAATATTATTTTTTTTTTTCTAAAGAAGTTGACAACCCAATCCTCTTCTCCCGGCTCCGTTCCGTGGAGAACATAATCGCAGCGCTTTGGTTTGAAATGTTGCTGGCGTGCTTTATCTCCCGGATAATGCTTTGAAATAAAATAGCATTTCTCCGCAGAAAAAATTGGAGGACTAAAGAAAGCACCCTTCCTTTTGAAATATTAAATGTAATTTTAGTTTGAACTGCTATGATTAAAAAAAAAAAAAGAAGAGCTGCTGTGGCTGGGGTTAGGGTTCCTCATCATATAAGACAAACTTAAAGCGAGTTTATAATTGTGAGGGAGCTTTAAATAATTGAACAGTAAGAGACAGCATGGGAGGGTGTGTTTTTATTGTGTAATAACATCGCAGGATTCATTATTCATAATAATTATGATTATTAGTCTTGCAAGTTTTATAGTGTTTCCTTTGAAAATTACAAGAGTGAGCGTACAAGGAAAGAGAATTTAGAATAACACAGTTAATTTGCTTTTAGTTTATTACATTCCCCTGCATTAAGTCTGTTACCAGAGGGAATAGTCCTCTAACACGCAAAAGCAGAGAAAACAAACTCCTTAATAAAAAAAAATTAACTCCTCTACAGCTCAGTTTAAAATAGTAATGATTTAGCACCTCTTTGTCCCCAAGTCAAGGGCAAACTCTGTGTTGTTTTCAAAGCTACAAAGGTAGCCCACGTAAATCCAGAAAGAATTAAAAATTACAGGAAAACATTTGATGGTGGAGGGATGAATTACGATATCCTTATTCACACCGAACCGTGCTTACGCTGTCAACGCTTTGATATCACCGGGGCTCTCCGTGCTCCGCGTTATTATTCAGAGCCAGACAGAAGTGGTTTTCCCGTCTTGAGAAGAAATTTGAGATAAAAGAGAGAGAGAGACGTTTCCGCATTCGGATGAGCCCAAGAGCTTTAGAGGTTTTTTCAAGGAGAAAGGGAGAGGGAGCTGCTGCCCGGAGCTGCGGGATACGCCCTTGTAAGAACCAGTCTCCAGCCCCATCATCCCCACCAAAAACAGCATCCCACCTTCACGCGCTCTTGGACAAGGGACAACTCATCGGCTCTGCCATCATTAACAAGTGGCAGCGCTAACGGCGAGGCTGGAACCGGAGAGACATCAGTGGAGATGGAAAATAGCTGAACGCGTCCCTCTTATTAATAACATGAATTATAATGGCAAAAGTTGAAAAAAAAAGCAACGGAACAAAACACAATGAAGTTGGTTCAAGAACAAGAAGGTTTTCCAGTTGAGTTATTTCAAGCTGCAGTTGAGACGACGGAAAACGAAATAATTTTTCTCCCCCCCCACACTCATGAAAGATGACTCGCCAACGATCACAGTCAGATATAAACAATCGCCAACTCCATCGGCGGAGTTATTTTCCAGCTATTTGCCGATGGGAAAACGGAACCAGGTATTTTCCCTCTCTTCAGCAGAGGCTGCGAGGGCTCAAACCTCTACTTATGGAGGTTTAATCTTGGCTTGAAATTTTAAAGTCGGACTGAAACTTTGCTCTGCCGTGCTTGGACAGGACGCCCAGCCAAATATGGAGGAAACCTGCACTTTTTTTTGTAATTTCCCATGATTTTCTGCAAGCTTCATCATTTAAAATGGAAACTGCCTGAATGACTAAGGGAATAATGGAATTTTCTCCACCCAAAGATTTCATAGTCCTGAGAACAGATTTTTTGCTTCTAAAACAATACAAAACTTTTCATGTTTTATTTACAATGGGAGACAAATTACTCAGACTTTCAAGTGGGATGAGTGTTTTTTTGGAAGGAGAAAGCAATAACTGCATTTCTGAAAGGCTTCAAGAACTCAGAGAGCTTCAGAAAAATCTTTTGATGGATCTCGCTGAAAAAAACCTGGATTCTCTGACTCCATACGATAAAGGGGATAGAATATAAATCAGGAATTTTGACTTTTAAAAATGACACCTGATATTGAATTCCGGAAAGCCAAGCGCTACCAGCATAGCACGCTACGATAATGAAAACTCAAAGCAGCCAGAAAAGGAATGGAAACAGAATGCATTTTTTTTACATTAAAAAAAAGAGAAACTTGTTTCATGCAGAAAAGGGAACCATTATTTAAAAGAAAGAAAAAAAAAAACAAAACAACATCCTTCTTAAAACCTCACTGACTCCTTGCAGAGTGTGATGACAAAGATCATTACGGTATGGGTAAGCCGGGTGATAGATTCTCCACAACAAGTATGGACATGTAAGCATGAGAGAAAAAGAAAGACTTGGCAAACTGTCTGCACAAACCCTGGAGTCGAAGGAACAGATAAGGAAAAATAAGAAAAGATTACTCAGGTCTTTGTAGAAAGACTCAGTAATTGACTGCTATGCCTGAGGAGCCGAATAAAGCACAAGATATATCTTAAAGGTATTCAAGACCCATAAATAAGCTTTATTTGCGTGTCGTAATGTAAAAATGTCACACCATGCCATGTGTTCCCAAATGTCAGGCTAGCAACTAGTCACCTTCAGGAACAGCTAATTTTTCTCACGGAATCAGAAGCCCGTGAGAACAGAGGCAGGGAGCACGTGCCGGCGACTACCTGATCCATTGGAAGCCCCTCCAAAGGAGCGGCATCCTTTGTTTTCGCACAGTAGCCTTGGACAACTGGAGTTGTGTTCCCTGAAAATAAAGATGGCTTAAAGAGAGGAATATTTCTCAGCGTGGCGAGGAAGACACTAGCCCTTAAGCTTCCTTAAGAGAGGGAAGGATGAGAGAAAAAAATTGCTAATAATGACACTAAATACCACAAAGCTGTGGCTGCCCCATCCCTGGAGGGGTTCAAGGCCAGGTTGGACGGGGCTTGGAGCAACCTAGGCTGGGAGGAGGTGTCCCTGCCCAGGGCAAGGGGGTTGGAACTAGATGGTCTTCAAGGTCCTTTCCAACCTAAACCATTCTATGATTTTACGAAATACCATCCTGGTGGCTATTACAAGCATGGATGAACATCCTGTTGGAGCCTGAGGAGGTTCTACTGCTTGAGAAGGTCTTCCCTCCTACCACGGATGGGAAATGCAAGGTGGTGTCATGAGTGGGAGATGAGTCTCTCCCCGGGAGCTGTTGCCAGTCAGAGCCTTCCTAAGCAGTTCCAGCCTGGGGCTCTCTTTCTAGGAAGAAATAAGGACGACAACAGACGTCACTACATCCAGAAGTAGTCTTGGAGATGTTTATGAAAGTCACCTACATGTTGGAATCGTGACTGCTAAGCAAAAGGAAGAAATGCAGTGCACAAGCTGCGTTTTAGGAGATATTCACGTGGCATCGAGGGTGGTGACTTGGTCCAGCACTTGGGGAGTAGACACGAGACATGGAGACATCGCTCATGCAGAGGCAACCGCTCGTCAACAATGGGGAGCCTACATGTGTCCTGCAGCTCAGGCTATTATTACCCATCTTTTGACACCAGGTCACATTGGTCTCACTGACTAAATACAACTATTTTTCTCTAATAAAGAAGAAATGAGTAAAAATACAGAACTGCTATTTCGGAATGATTCTGCATGATAGAGCAAGAATGAGCCAAGAATCAACGTTTCCTGTAAACAAAAGCAAAACAAGCCAAAAAAAAAACAAAACCCCAAGAGAAGAGAACAAATCCCCCCCATATGATTGGAAACGGCGTGGCTGCATGTTTGCGTAGCTCCACCGCGCTGGTTTCTAAGCAGGAAATTATCTGTGGCTGATCACGAGAATACTAAATCAAAATCTAAGTACAGAAACCGTTTCACGTGCTTGTCCTCAGCAAAAGACCGCAAAAAGCACGCGCCGAGCATGAGGGTAAACGAGAACGATAGGGTTAATGAGCAGCACGGCTTCGTGTGGCGGCCAGAGTTGGGGTCGGGCGCTCGTCCCGCCTGCAGCGGGTTTAAGCTCTCAAAATTCAAGCTAATCATGACATTTGAATGATTCTATTTTTTTTTTCCCCTCCCTCCACCAGACACATCAAATTCCTTCACGTCCGTTCCATTTGGCCCAAAAAGAAATGAACCCACTTATTTCTTGATAAATTTGTGAATCCAACCAGAAATGTAATCAAGCAGAGAGGCCTGCAGAAATCTATAGCTCCGGCCCTAACCATTCCAAGTGATTCGAAGGTTTGAGTTATTCTATACGGGAGCAATTCAGTGCAGCACACCGGGGCTGATCTGCATGTCAATAATCCACCAGGAGGGCCTGAAACAATGAGAGGCTGCTGCTCGTTTCGCAGCCCCGAAGAGGCCGTTCTGCTTCGTCTCTCTCACCGTGTTGCCACACAACTCCCCTTTTCACCTCCTTTCCAAAAAGAGCTTCATGTCGACGTATAGACCTTCCCTCTCCCTGCTCCAGGTTGGCCCACATAAGAGCCAAAGAGCAAAATCGTTTTGGTTTGCTTATTATACGGAATTACCTTTCCATACAAAGACTGCTAACTTATGCAGGAGCCAGTCCTCCGGGGAACGCATTATGTTGCCGGCAAACATTTGCTATTCTCTTGCATGCTAACCATCTTCTACACGGCAGAAAACAGCCATTTAAATCTCATTCCATTTCTCGTGGCACAGCTCAGAGGCGGCAATAAGGGAAGGGGGACGTTTTCGTTAAAAGCGGGTATTGTTTTCTAACTGGGCATTTGAAACAAATCCCACCGACAGGTGCTGTTAAGGTGTATTTGGCTGAAAGTCATTGAATCCACATGAAAATGAATATATTATGTTTTGTTACCATCAGAAAGGGACACAGGACAACGCTAACTATATATTCTCGGTGTGTTTTCTTAGGTTGTGAGCTGAAAAAGGATTATAGACTTGAAGAAATAATAGAATCATAGAATGATTTAGGTTGGAAAGGACGTTGAAGTTCATCGAGTTCCAACCCCACTGCCATGGGCAGAGACACCTCCCACTAGACCAGGTTGCCCAAGGCCACCTCCAAAAAAACCCTTTAGGGCCTGGAAGGCCACGATAAGATCCCCCCGGAGCCTTCTCTTCTCCAGGCTGAACCCCCCCGACTCTCTCAGCCTGTCCTCCCAGCTGAGGTGCTCCAGCCCTCGGATCATCCTCGTGGCTCTCCTCTGGACATTCTCCAGCAGGTCCATGCCCTTCTTATGTTGGGGACTGCAGAGCTGGAGGCAGTACTCCAGGTGGGGTCTCCCCAGAGCAGAGTAGAGGGGCAGAATCCCCTCCCTTAACCTGCTGGCCACACTTCTTTTGAGAAAATTGCAAACTTCACAGCGTAGTTATTTATGTGATGATCCCTAAATGAAAAGCGAGTGGTTTGATACAGTTTCCAATTCATATACTGAAATAAAGCTTTTTTTTTTTTTTAAAAAAAAAAAAAGGAAAAGAAAAGATAAGACTTGTTTAATGCAAAACACTCCTTTAACCAGTATACCATTTTCTGCTTTAGAGACTGTGCTTTCTTTCGCAGGTCACGGGGGTAATGTAAGAAATGGCAGGCAGACAAACTGCCTCTGGCACAACTCAGGAGTAGACCAAAGAGTACATTCCAACAGTGGTCACACCAGAATAATTCTCCCAAGCCCGGTGCAATGGTGAAAAAAACCCCAATGTGTTAGAATAAAAATCAGCAGCGACTGATAAGAAAATAATCTATCAGAAGTTCACTCTAAACTGGAAAGACAAAACACATCCCCACCGCTCCAGGGCCGGCAATGGAAACATGTAACTTACTGAAAGCAGAAGAGAATAGTTCTTATCATCAAGATTTAGATCGGATTAAAGAGTTGGGGATGGGGGTGGGTTATGAATGGTGTTTTAAGGGTCAGCTTGGCTCCATTTGCTTTATAATGCATGCTAAAACTTCCACTTAGTCAAGTAAAGATAATTTTTAAGATTAAAAAAATTCCTAAATACCGCTTTTTTAGACTTTGCGAACTCCATGTGCGACAACGCCAACAAATGGTGGCTGAAACCCGCGGACGCCCTACGTGCTGCGACTGCGGAGTCTTGAGACGGGAGGGGATCTTCATCAGTTCGGAAGGACCAGGCGAGGGCAGGTTTGAAGCCGACAAAGCCTTCAGCGCAAGGAAAATACCTACCTTTGGGCTATCCAACAGAGGTTAGAAAGCGAGCGGTATCGCGGGAGAACCGTCTCAGTCCGGCGCTTGCTCACGTCCTAAAGCTGCCATGTCTAATGCTTTAAACGCCGTTTCCTTCGCAACCTCCGCTCTTCGGATAATTGCGTACACTCAAGCGGTAGGTCAGGGGGGACGCCGTTGTCCTATACGTGCCAAGTCGAAGAAAATTAATTTCCTTACCAAAAGAAAGGAAGAGCTGGCAAGACTGACGTTAAACAATATTGATTCTGCGGCACAAGGGTCTCGAAAGCAGAGCCAAAACAAACAAGCGTGCTTTTGGATCCAGCATCCATAATATATCCATAATATATCACTGGCCCAGATGGATCTGAAACGGCTCAGCAGAGGACGCGGCTCTTTTCCTTCTCCTTGCTGCAGCGAAAAGATGCGCAAAGCTCCCGGTTGAAAAAAAAAAAAATTAAAAAAAAATCGTAACAAGTCATGTGTAGAGCAGAATTCAGCCCCATAGTTCTAACAAAAGAGAAGACACTGGGAAAATACTCATGCATATCTGATGCTGACGGAAAGCCAGGGTGTGACTAACATATTGGAAAAGTGTTTTCCTCTTCGTACGGAGACTGCCCCGGCAAATAATTCCATGAAGGTTACAAAGACCTTGCATTGCAGCTCCTGTAAAGGAACAGCTGTCTACAAACAGACTTGCAAATGTACTTCTGCATCTCATTTTTCTTTTTTTTTTTTTTTATTTAATTTAAACCTTTAGTAGTACTTATTTATTTCAACAGCTCCCTTCTGTTAGCATCAACTATAGCTCCTTCCCCTCCATCTCTTCAGAGATTTCCATAGCAGAGGAGTTTTCTATAACGGCATCTTCAGCACCCCGTTTAAAAAAAAAAAAATAAGTGAGAGTACACTACACTTCATTAAACGTGACAATCACATTCCTCCACACAGTTGGTCTCACAGAAAGCATTCTGTCGAATCCAGCTACCTACACTCTCTTTAACTTATCAACACAAACAATGAATTTTGTTGTGAGACGGGAAGGGCAAAATATGCCTTTTCGCCCTCCCACTAAGGCTCCTGGAAGAAGAAAACACCTTTCCCTCCACCGGTAACACCCGTCCTCTCCAAAATCCCAATTTTAATGCCTGAAAGTAGTTCCAACAAAAAAATAGCAAACTTTACAATTCAGAATTGTTTTCATTTTTTTCTGAATTTTTCTTTTTTTTCTGATATTTTTCATTTTTTTCTGAATTTTTTCATTTTTTCTGATTTTTTTTTCATTTTTTCCTGATTTTTTTCATTTTCAATCATTTCTTTTTAACTTAATTTCGGTTTTGCCAACTCAATGAAAATCTTTTAGCTTAAAACAACCCAAAAAAAAAAATTCCGGACTCGCCGCAGATTCTGCGCTCTCTATCGTGCTTAAATGACTTGTGTTTAGCTGAAAGGTATCTCAGAGAAAGCCAACTGAACCCCTTCTCGGAGAAAGCCACCCAGCCCTGACGGCAGAGGTGGTCTCGAGCGCGCTATGGGGAGACATCACAGCAGCTCCCTCCTCCCGCTCATTAATCCTCTGCTTACATACCCCAATTAATGCACTTAATGCATCAGCCCTCTTCTTCATGGCACTCATGGGGATTCCTGTTTGAAGGCATCGTTTCTCCTCCGTCCTTCGCAGAGCTATTGCTTTCTACAGGATTTCTTTAGGTCTTGCCTACTTTCTTATTCCTATATATATTTTTTATTATTATTATTTTGTAATTGCCTATAGTTAAAACACGTTGTTTGAATAGACTTTGTTCACTGCCCAATTCACCCCCTGTATCTTTCTCTAAACCCATTTAACTCCAGTAATAATCAGTTCACGTTGATTTTCAGGTAATCGCTCTTAGGCGCTGAACGGCATCAGGGCCAATGGCCATCTCTACCCAACGCCACCATCAACGTACCCACCCAGGGATGGTTCCCAAGTCAAGAGCCAATTTTTAAACCATTAAACCATTAGCAGCAAACAGTGTTTATGTTTTGAACGAGGACATCAGGCAGCTCCAGCCGAGCACCTTCCAGGCACCTGAGCCTACATGGTGCTCTCTATCACATCAGGGAAGGGGATCCAGTTGGGTTCTCAAGGCATCATTTTCCGTAGAGCCCTCTCATTTCTAGACAGCTACTGTTTTCTCACTCAAGATTTAGCCTGAGAATCAGCGTTGATAGATCGGAATTCCCCGCTACGTGAATTCTGTGGTTTGCTCAGTCCACCTGTAGCTTCCCTCCAGAAATCCCACAGGGAACAGCAGCTTACAGCCTTGCGCAATACTAGGTTGTTTTACTCATATCCAATCAAATACAGATGTTTTGATTTCTTCTCTCCTTTTAGTATGTTCATGCTAGTGACACTTGAGATCAACTGGTGGGGTTTTTTTTAATCAAAACTCCTTTCTCCTTTCTTTTCCTTCCCAGCACATTCTCCTTCCTTTCCGAAGCCCATCACGTCAATGTCAGCAGAAGAACCCGCTTCTTCGCAACCCTACACATACTTTTTCCTCTTGTCCTGCTTTAAATGATCCAACCTCACCTCTTAATTCTGCTACTCGTCTTCAGTATTTCCTGCCTGACTTTTGGGGTATCTATTTAATCATGAACATCCACTTCAATAAGTCTACAATCATATTGTCCTTCTCAGCCACGTTTTAATTACTTCTACCCCTTTACAAAACCTCCTGTTGGGGAGAGCATCTGTCATTCGTTTTGGTGGTCACCTCACCCCAAACCACGACACAATACTTCTTTGTGAAAGAAACAATCAGAAATAATATCCTGCATGATGAAGTCACTACGATGGTTTTTGCTTCCTTATGTCAATACAAGAATCTTGAGCGAACATTGCAATGTTCGCTTTATTTTATCATTACAAAAAGCAGTTCAACCATTTGCCTCAGTATCAAACCTGTTGCTGGAGGACTTAAACGCCCTTTGCTATTTACCGCTCCGTCATTCTGTCCTCTTATACTCAATACATTCTACGCGTTAACTTTCCGAATCTCCTCCTTTCACACACATGACCATAACAAGGGCGGCGCAGACACCACGAATAATAAAACCCAGGTGGTGTTTCATACAGCTGCACTACGCTGCTTTAGAAACCCATTTCAAAGCCACTGGGATGAGCCTATCAGCCAGGACAAATGTTTGTCCTGCCAGCGACTGCTGCGGGTGGCCCAGAGGCAGACACCCAGGGCCCTAATGACCCCAAAACCCCCTAATGACCCAAAAAAGCCATGGGTACTAAGTCACAGCATGTGGACTGCTCATCTACGTGCAACAGGAATAACTTAAGAGAACCTCATAAATTCATACGACCTAAGTAATAGAATCATAGAATGGTTTGGGTTGGAAGGGACCTTGAAGATCATCGAGTTCCAACCCCCTGCCCTGGGCAGGGACACCTCCCACCAGCCCAGGTTGCTCCAAGCCCCGTCCAATCTGGCCTTGAACACCTCCAGGGATGGGGCAACCACAGCTTCTCTGGGCAACTTGTTCCAACTTGGACTTTTCACAGAATCATAGAATTGTTGAGGTTGGAAGAGACCTTCAAGATCATCAAGTGGCCACACTTCACAATAAAACACATCAACTGATACGACGGATTGCACTATTCAATTTGTGTCTATTAAATATACATTTTCCAGATTGACGCAGAAGTAACTGGTGGAGATTCCTGACGTCAGCCCTCTGCGTAATCACACTCAGCAAATACAGAACATGCAATAAAGCAAATCTGGGGGAAAAAAAAACCCAGACCTACCCAAAGGTCCCACCTCTTACCGGGGATTCTTCAGGACAGGACACTCAGAGCGACAGTTGAGCCGACAATACCGGGCTCAGCACCAGCACCAGAGCCCGGCAGCACCGTAACTCAGTAAATTCAGCCCAACCTCTTCACAGATCTAATGGACTGTTGTTAACGTACACAGATATACACTGCCCACACGCGTCAATGACTGCAGACACAACCGAGCGTACAGCAGAGGAAGAAAATGGTTTGCCGTGCCGTTTGACTGCCGATTCTCCCCATTGCAGCAAATCACCCCAAAGCAGCTTTTCCAGAAACCAGAATCTAAAGAAGTTTTCAAGATTCAGACTTGGGTCTGAAGTCTAAACTTTTTTTTTTTTCTGTGCTGGGAAACATTAAAACCCAGAAACCTGAGAGGTTAAGAGGTACGCTAACCAAAGAATCAGAAGGAGAGGGCGGGAGGGCAGTGATGGCCGGCGATGGGCACACAGGGTTTTCCCCTCATGCCTGCACACGTCGCACCAAAACCCAAAACATGAGTTTTCCTGCTCAAGTGCTTGACCCCATTATGTACCCACGTGGAAACTTGATGCTAAAATGTATCATTCCACAGCAGAAGGATGTTGGCGTTTCAGCCCATTTATTAGCCTGTTTCACCATAGGGTGTCACGGTTTAACCCCGGGCAGGACCATGCGGCCGCTTGCTCACCCCCTCAACTGTGATGGGGGAGAGAATCGGAAGGGTGAAAGCGAGGAAAAACTCATGGGTTGAGATAAAGATGGTTTGATAGGTAGAGCAAAAGCCGCACAAGGAA
>NW_009649943.1:131308-134368 GCF_000708025.1 Charadrius vociferus
GTGGCACACAGAGGGATCCTGAGAAGCGATGGGGACACCGAGCACGTATTTAGGAAATACAGCTCTTGTGGCTGGCTGGGCCAAACTGCCCTGGCTATGCAAAGCGATGGCTGGAGCTGGAAGATTTTCCGAAGGCAGAGAGGCTTTTGCTGAAGGAAAAAGAGGAGGATGAGAAAACACATCCCAGGGCATTCCTAGCTGGTGGTGCCACCACTGCAGGAGACCCCCTTTGCCCGTAAACGAAGGCAGGAATGGGGCACTACAGGCACAATACTCTGCCGATGCCATCCCCTCCCTGTGCCGCAGTCCTGGAGATGAATACGGACTACACTTGGCATCGTTTACAGAAAAGAAGGGTTGGTTTCCATCACAAACATTTTGTGGGGCACAGTATCCCACCCAGCACCACTCAGCAACTTTGACAAGTTTACAGAGAGTAAGAAGGTTGGCTTAGAAGAAGCCACAAAATAAAACATCAGCAACTCTTCTGGTGGAAAAGAAGCATCCCCCATTACACATTTCCAACATTTTTCAGCCCAAAGCCTCATGGGCAAGAGAGTGAAGAGACCACTCCCTCCTCTCACACAACGGGATGTGTGTTGCTCCAGAGACAGTAGAATAAATTGCACCTGCTCCACCCCTGTCCATAGCCACGTACAAAGTTGTAGAATCACAGAATGGTTTGGGTTGGAAGGGACCTTGAAGATCATCCAGTTACAACCCCCCACCTCCCACCAGCCCAGGTTGCTCCAAGCCCCGTCCAACCTGGCCTTCAACACCTCCAGGGATGGGGTAGCCACAGCTTCTCGGGGCAACTTGTTCCAACTTGGACTTTTCACAGAATCATAGAATTGTTGAGGTTGGAAGAGACCTTCAAGATCATCAAGTCCAAGCATTAACCTACCCTGACAAAACCACTTCTAAACCATGTCCCCAAGTCCCACATCTACCCTTTTTTTAAACACCTCCAGGGATGGCAAATCCCCCACCCAATGGGCAGCCCATTCCAATGTTTGATAACCCTTTCAGTGAAAGAATTTTTCCTAATATCCAATCTAAACCTCCCCTGGTGAGGTTTTCCTGCTAAAACCGTCTCCTCCAAACCGAGGTGGTAGAGTCAGGGTTGCACAGGTCCACCCCCAAAGCCAGCCAGGTGCAACGGTATCGTTTGCTCCTCTGCTTTTCTGGAGAAGCCAACGGTCAAGAGCAGCTCTTTGCTTTGGGATACCGTCCATCACAACGCAAACCAATTTGTTTCTCTCCATCCCGCACTAATTAATGAACAAAACCCAGATGAAGTGACTAAATCGCTGGCTAAACTGAACCCTCTTTAGAGGACAATGCTTCGACTGTGTTTTTCTTGTTTATCTACAGATTTGAAGGTCAAGCTGCCCCTTGCACGCTGAAGGCGAAGCTTAATGGGATTCCAGTGCTGAAAGGCGCAGGGTAACTACAGCAGTGCAAATACACAGTATTACATATGCAACATTAATTTTTATATGGCTTCATATTTCTGTGAAAAAAGTTCGGTTTAAAGTTGGCGTTATTAAGCATGCCTTCGGCGTGCTACAAATATCGTCATTTGCGAGTATCAGCAGGTTGGTTTTGCTTTATACTGGAGTCAGGCAATTACACACTCACGCAGGTAAATGTCGCAAAGCCAGCTCAAAAACATAGCTTTGCAAAAATACCAACAGCAGTAAAATATAATAAGCCGGATTCTAATATAATAAGCAATGTAGTAGCTGGAATCCAAAAGAGTTGTTTCCATTTTGAGCAACTTCATATCAGAGTAAGTCAAGCCAGAAATGAGAATAATTCCTCCTGGTAGACTGTCTACACGGTGTCGTTGATTTTTAAGAAACAGGTAAAGCAAAGGCTCCTGGGACCGGGTGAAAGACTGACCTGGCTAACGGTGTCTTTTTCATCCACTGTTATTTTTGGTTTCTCCTCTCTCTTCTTTGGTGGATTTTACTTAAGTCCATCCATCTGCCCTCCAGCAGAAAATTATACCGATGGACCCTTGGCCGATGTTTGTCAAAAAATCTGCTCTTAATGACATTTAGGGATGGAGATGCTACAACCTCTCCGACAGAGTGTCCTGAAGCATCATGAACACACGGTTGTTCCATCAGCCTCGCCACCAGAAAGGCCTTGTGGTACTCTCTACCCCAAATCCTGCTGTCTGCAGTGGGGACGGGAGAGCAAAGGATGCTCTTGACTTCTCCACTGATGCTTTTAAGTTTCCAAAACTGTGTCCCCTCAGTCATCTGTTTCAGTACCTAAATCGAAATCTCCCGGTTCTTTTGTTTTTTTCTCCTCTTTATGACTCCCTGATAGTTCCCATGGCTTTCCTCTCTGGTGGCTCTCCAGTCCCTTCAGTGAAGGGCTCAAAACCGGAGACAGGACTTCATCCCAAAGCCTGACCAACGGCGACCAGAGCAAACTATTTCATTCATCTTGCCAACCGGGCCGCTTCTCCCACTGCAATTTGGCTTTTGCAGACAAAGCTGTTTTAAGGAGGATTCATTTTAATTTATGATTGCAGATACGTACTTTTATCTGGTCACGGATAATAAAAATTAGATAGTTTTTATTGTTCCATAATCTGCCTTGAAAAATGATCGGATTTGATACTCATACTGCAGCAGAGACTTTGCTTCACATCTGGGCTCCAGGGCTGTGGGGAAAATAAGGGGATTTCCCCACCGCCACTGGAGAACTCCCAAACACAGCACCGCTGAGGGCAAACCACAGCCGCTGAAGGGAATCTATAGAATTAAACATCGTCCTAATTAAGCTGTTACATTCAGCAGGTTCCATCTGCCTTTACCTCGGTGTGACAGATAATGTTTTGGCCCGCAGTGATTATTTCCCATAAAAGAGAAAATGGAGTTTCACATCACCGGCACAGGGGATGCGGGGTCAGGCTCTCCGCGCCCTACCCATGCAAACCACGTCGTTAATTGTCCTATTTCTTGTAATAATTACAAAAAGGCACCCATCCTCACCCCATTCGCAGGCTTCTTTACCCAATTCCTGTTTCTTTCCAGGGTGAAA
>NW_009649943.1:134413-143421 GCF_000708025.1 Charadrius vociferus
CACACCACTAGGTTAGCAAAATTTTGCTTTATTCAACTCAAACTGCTGCTGTAGATATTTTAACTGACAACTGGGAACAGCTGTTGCCACCTGAAGGAGAGATACTAAATTTTGGCCAGGGAAACTCCTGCCAACTGTTTCTGTAATGAAATTGTTCATATCTCTGAACCACTCAG
Organism: Charadrius vociferus; assembly: GCF_000708025.1. Classification (NCBI taxonomy): domain Eukaryota; kingdom Metazoa; phylum Chordata; class Aves; order Charadriiformes; family Charadriidae; genus Charadrius; species Charadrius vociferus. Next base: position 134,590 of record NW_009649943.1, read on the forward strand.
AAATCTGACATATGCTAAATTACGAATAACCGAGAAAAAAACCCACCAAGAACCCCAAAGCAAAACCAATCAAATAAAAAGGTGAACAAAGAATATCTAAACTTCCCTTAATCATGGTTTGGTGTTTGGTTTTTTTTTTTTAAAAAAAAAAAAAAAGATAAATGTAAGGATATTAAAAGTCTGAATTCCTTAGCAGCAGACCACGGCATAGCTCTTTACCATGGCTCTGGTCCTGCAAGGAGATGGATTTATTGCCAGGCAGGCGTTGTAAATCGGGAATACAGCCACCTAAGGTCAACGTGGGTAAGCCAAAATCTATATATGGGGGACGTTAATTTAACACCCAGAAAAGCTGACAGTACAATAGTTTATCCGGCATTTTTCAGCCATGAGACGCTCAGGTCTGGTGAGGAGCAAAGGGTCCTTCTCTGTTCCTGAAGATGGGAGGGACGCAAGGGGGGGTTCAGGTCGGTGGAGGAGCCCTTGGAGTGGCCCGAGCAGACGAGGGGCCTGGGCCAACCAGGGGAAACATTGCGGCAGCCCATGGAGATGCTCATCGCCCTTCAGTAATGACACAGTGTTCCATGTCCATTCATAGAATCATAGAATTGTCTAAGTTAGAAGGGACCCTTAAGATCATCAGGTCCAACCATCACCCTAACACTGCCAAACCCACCACTAACCCATGGCCCTCAGCACCACGTCTGCCTGTCTTTTAAATCCCCCTGGGGACGGCGACTCCACCACTGCCCTGGGCAGCCTGTTCCAGTGCTTGACAACCCTTTCTGTGAAGAAATTGTTCCTAATATCCATCCTAAACCTCCCCTGGCTCAACGTGAGGCCGTTTCCTCTTGTCCTATTGCTTGTGACTAGCAAGAAGAGGCCTCTACACCCCCAAATCTGGTTCTCCTCCTATTTCCCAGCAGACCTGTAAATCATTTGCTTACCTCTGAACAACCACTTGGCTACCAGAGATTCCTTTGTGCCAAAGGGAACTGCAAAGCACCTGTACTCCACATACAATATTTTGAAGATTTTAAAAGATTCTGCCCATAGAGATGTCACAAGCTCATGAGAAGCAGAAAGCGGAGGGAAAGCCCAAGTCTACACCCTCCTCCCTCCCTACTTTCTCAGCAGATGATGCTACAAAAGGACAGAGAGGACAGAAATACGTCTATTTTTAGTTTGCGACCAAAGGAGAGAGAGGGAAATTATTCTTTTCCACAGTTCCTCTTTACAAAATAGTCTTTTCTTTCTCATGTCAACAAATCTGATTTTCTCACACGTGCTTTAAAACCTTTTAGAGCTATTACCTGCCCCCCACTTTTGGGGTTGTTTTTTTTTAAGATATTTTTTTAAATTAATTAAAGAGCTACATAGAGGAAGTCCTGGCATTTTGTCAATGTCAGTCCAGGGTTGAGCAGATCTGTGCTGTTGGGAGGTGAGGGCCATTATAGACTCATAGAATGGTTTGGGTTGGAAAGGACCTTGAAGATCATCGAGTTCCAATCCCCCCCGCCATGGGCAGGGACACCTCCCACGCGACCAGGTTGCCCAAGGCCACCTCCAGCCTGGCCTTCAATACCTCCAGGGATGAGGCCTCAACAACCTCTCTGGGCATCATCCTCACATTGAAGCTATAAAGTACTATAGAATAATTACCTCCTCACCAAACCAGAGAACTGGGGTGAAGGTATAACTCTTTAGAAGGGTTTTAGGAAACTCAATGGAAAAATGCGTCCCTGAACCTACTCTCTGCTCTTTCTTTCTGCAGGCAGGAGCCCCATGAATATAAAATGAAACGAACTGGAAACCACCTTTCCCCCAAAAAATGGGCCGCGGGATTAGGACGCCTCTCGTGGGATTATAAATTCAAATCCCATTAGGTAGAAGACGGCGTTGCCGTACGCCGCGTGCCACGGCTGCAGATGTGATTCCAGGGAAATCTAGTTACGTTAAAGAATTTGCAGAAAGTAGAGCGACGAGAAAGAGAAATCCTTCAAAGCGAACAAAGATAACGCGAGGGAACTGAAAGAAGGAAAATATTAAACAGGCTGAAGGGATAAAATATCCCAAACATGAAAATTTAGTGTTTGCTGGCAAAATAGTTATCTGCGCTGCTGTGTAGACCAGCGCTGCCCTGGCCGTGGACACGCCGTCAGCTCTGCAGCTGCAGCTTGAGGAGGCAAGCGGGCCTTTTTCCACCTTAATCAAACCTCAGACATTTTCAAAATTAATTTCCACCATTGCAAGGAAAATTACAGCGGATTGGGAAATTGATGACGATCTCCGCTCCAGCGGCACCGAGTCGTCGACTTCTGCAAATCTCTACTTGTGGTCCGGTATGTACAGCTGAAAGGAGACACGTTTGTGGAAAACATTAAATAATCATCTTGAAGAGGTCACCGTAAGAGAAATCCTCCTCCCAGCAGCCTGACCGGCGCACCGCACTGGCTCGCAGCACGGCTAACACCAATCCAGTTATCCACGCAAGGAAAATTCTGCCTTTTTTTTTTTTTTTTTTTTTCCCCCTGCTGGAGGGGTCGGCACATTTAATTTTGTCAGGACCAATATCAGAGTACGTGCTCCAAGAGAGGAACCGGTAACTTTTGCTGGCTGCTCACCTTGACCCCTCTATTCCTTTGAGAATCGGGGTGTTTTCTGACCAAATATCGCCTCTCGGTGCTTTCGAGCCGCCCCTCCCCAGCCCAATCTTGCACTCCCAGGGAAAGGAACAGCAAGGCGAGAATGCTGCTGAATATAAATAGGAGTAAAGCACATTATAATTACAAATCTGGCTATCCAATGTACAGCTCGAAACCCTGAAATGATAGGCTGACACTGTCATCCCAACCCAGACACCAATTACAATTACATCTAACCGAGGCCACCGAGCCAGACAGGGGGAAAGGGGAGGATGAAAGATGCACCATTCTCAGGGTTTCATCTCCTCAACTTCCAAGAAATACCAGTCCACAAATTATTAGCGAATCACTCGAGCTAAATAATTAATGTTTAAACAAGGGGCAGGAAATTATTCCTAAATGGGGGCTGGGGGAATGGGAGAGAAGGGAGGGATGGAGGAAAGGAAGGGGGAGAATATGAGAAACCTGCCTTTTTTTTTTCCCCTCGTGTCACTCAGATAAGACATTTGCATTCCTAGAAGAAATGCATCTGCTTCCTCCCTTAGGAGCTTGCACAAGGCGCTTTGTTTGTGATTTTTTTTTATTATTTTTTAAAAAAAAATTAATTTCCCCCCTTATTACTCTCGGATGTTCATAAAAATACAAACAGAGAAAGTCCTACTAGGTCTCAATCAACATCAGAACCAAAAGAAAGAAAGAATAAAAAAAACAAAAAGAAATCAGAAGGCAGGAGAGCTGCTTTGATCCGAACAAGAGCCTCATCTGCTCCTCAACTCGAAACCCAGCTCGCACCGCAAAAATCCATTTGTGAGCTCATTAGGTAAATCCATATTAAACTCTTCAGTCTATAGTTAACACTGTAACAAGGATAGTCCGGGTGAATTAAACGGATTTTATTCCAGGTGGCGAAGAGCCAAAGTTTGCCCTTCCTCTTTTCATTCCTTCCCAGACTCGTTTTTTCCAAGACTGAAAAATTCCTGGGTTTTTTGCGCACAAGGAGAGCGCACCCGAACACATGGAACCCGGGGATGACAAAGCTCCCAAAATCTTTTCTTGTTTGAGCTGTGGGTGCTAATGAAATCAGTATAATATCTAGCAGTTTCCTAAATAGCGCCACGTGCAAGTCTACGCATTTGGGGGTTATCTTCCCTAAATCTTTCCTGGTGGGGAGCAAAGAGAAAGTATCACTGACAAATATGCCCGAAGATTAATTTGCTGTTTCCTCATAAACCAAACGCGTTCAAGCTATTTCTTACCCTTTCTTATCATCGATCAAATGGCAGCTCGGCAAATCGGTTTCCGCTGGGAAGGTGACAAGGTAGCGCACTCCATATAAAAACCCATCAGCGCTCAGGACCGCAGACAATGCGTCTCCTGACCTTATCGCTCCCGAGCCCCGCAGTGCGACTTCATCTACGCTACTGAAGGAAACCGTTAGGTTTAGGGAAAAAAAAAAAAAAGAGCACCTGCAAAAAGGGGGAAAACAGATGACGAAGAAAGGAGTTAAGTTAAAAATTAAGCGCGCTCTGGTTTGTGACGTCAGACGCCGGGGATGAAACACCCAGCTCTACACGGCCAAATGAACGAGGCTTAGAAGGACATGAGCCATATGGAGGTCAACAACTCAGAAATAATTTAAATGCCCAGCCAGCGTCCAGCTACAGAATATATCATCGAATCATTTAGGTTGGAAAAGACCTTTAAGACCACGGAGTCCAACCATTAACCTAACGCTGCCAAGTCCACCACCCAATCATCTCCCTGTGAACACCTCATGCTTTCTAACCTAGTTATTTTTAGTACACCTTTGATAAACAAGCAAATAGTATTGACCTCATTCCATCAGGAGGCATCCCAGTGAGTTACTGGAAGGTCTGAGGCAAAACCATTGTCATGCCCGGGTCAGACTACCAGTTAGACTACCAGTTTAGGAACTGGAGCATCTATCCTCGCTGAGGCTTTTCAACATATTTTTCTCCCAATTGTTTCTTTAGAGGTGGTTTAAAGGAAGAAATCTATGCCCGTGCAAGCTGCAAAGCCCAGTAGAACCCCGAAACAACTTACTGTTAAATTGTTGAAATTCAGGCCACAGATATTTCCCTGGAAATAAAGGCGGAAGGATCTTGGCCTACGGCCAACCCTCTGAGCCTACACGTACATTCAAGAACGACCATGGCTTCCCCAAAACTTGCGCCATCACCTCTCCTGACATTAAATCCCCCTCCGCCCATGCCGCTGGAGTCACAGCTGGCCTCCTCGCAGGAGCTGTAGTCTGGAGCCTCCCTCAATTCTCATTTGGTTTCTTCTTTCCCCACATTTGCAAGATTGGCTACCGCTGATGCCTTTTTCATTACCTGAGTGGATTAATACATGTAACTTCTCTTTTCAACTCTTTATCTCTTCATATCTTTAAAATAAAGAAACAAAAAGGCTATGGCGTGTTTACAGTCTACTCACTAACCAGTATTTAAAAACAAAACTAAACCAAACCAAACCACACAATACTTTCACATGTAGACCACAGTGACTCTTCTCCTTTGCAAGTATGAAATTCAATTACATAGATATGCGGCTATATATCATAGAATCATAGACTCATAGAATGGGTTGGATTGGAAGGGACCTTGAAGACCATCCAGTTCCAACCCCCCTGCCCTGGGCAGGAACACCTCCCACCAGACCAGGTTGCTCCAAGCCCCGTCCAACCTGGCCTTGAACACCTCCAGGGATGGGGCAGCCACAGCTTCTCGGGGCAACCTGCGCCAGGGGCTAACCACCCTCACAGGGAAAAATTTCTTCCTCATATCTCATCTAAATCTCCCCTCTTCCAGCCTGAAGCCATTCCCCGTCGTCCTGTCACTCCACGCCCTTGTGAAAAGTCCTTCCCCAGTTCTCCTGTAGGCCCCAGAGACACTCAGAGCTTCTTTCCAGCCGCAAAGAGTCTGAGGTTCACAAACCAAGGAAGAAAACAAACCCACCGGCCTTTGGAGAGCAGGAGACAGGGGCTGCTCCACACAGAGCTGCGGGGAAGGGGATGCCCAAGCGCTAGACCCAGGTGGCACCACACACTCACAGCCCAAATGCTGAGACTTAGGTGACCTCACCTCGGATTCCAGTTTCTCCAGAATTTGATTCGGCACTTTTTATGGATTTTTCTCAACCTTTATTCCACTGTGTAATACGTTGCGCTGCTCTCGTGAAAACATGAAAGGCTGAGGTTACGCCAAACCTGAATGAGCAACTCTTCAACGAGCTGTTCCTGAAAAAATCTTTTCTTTGAGCTCAAATTCCTATATGAAAAATGAAGCTTTCTGGTATACAAGCCCACTCATTCACACAATACTTGTGACAACCAAAGTCTCCTTTTCAAGGTTTAAAAAAAAACCACCCAAACCCACTAAAATACTCACAGTAAGAGTACCTATACGTTGTCATTATATTCAGTTATCTGCACCAAACTCATATAGGACTAAAAAGTACATCACCTTCCACATTTATAACATAGTCATTTCAGTTCTGTTGTTCTAACTGACTGAATTCTAACAGATCTCAAAGTCTTAGAACTAATTGGGCAGTTATTCATTCTGTCTTGTGATTATTCCGACATTACCACGTAAAGTCAATATACAGTAAGTGATATTTTAATTAACACCACTTAAACCCTAATTGTATTCCAGTTTCCTGTGATTATTATTTATTCACATATATCCTTTATTAAAGACAAACAAAAAATCACGGTAAGGCTGGATTTTAAACAGTTAATAGCATTATAGGAGATTATAACCATTCTGTGTCTTTTTTTTTTTCCAATTAAATGTATTTTGATCATAGTTGTACTCCCGTTGGAGTATGGACAACAGCTCTTTCTCTCTTAAATGCATTTAAGTTTCACAGTAGTCTCTGTAAAATTCTATCATCTACATCTAACATCTACAAAATTCTAGCACGTCTTTACAGCGCTTTTGTGCTTGGGTCGCTCTTTAATTGTATAGTTTGTTTTTTTAAAGAAAGGACAAATGCGTCTGTAAATGATTCAGGAAGCACAAATGTTCTCAGGTGTCTAACAGACACCTCAGATAACTAAGGGAACTTCAAAAATGGCTTCTAAAATGTCACTCTTCCCATCCCACACTCATCTGCTGTTGACTGCTGAAGGCACGACAGCTCCCCACATAATTCAATTTCTCCCAGGAGCTCCTGGCTCACCTGCACTTCTCTCCCTGCACCCAAATACTGAGATCTCCTCACCGACCCCAGGCACTGGCGCGTTCACCCATCTCATCCAGAGGTACATCAGTGGTTCCAAAAGAGTCACGCAACCCAAAACCTGAGGGGGACGCAGGGAAGTCTCCCACGCCGCAGAGCGGCCACCCATCAGCAGCGCTCCGCAGGGACGGGGAACGGCCAAGGTCCAACCGCTTCCCATCGCAGACTTGTAAAAGCTCCAAGCACGCCCCTCTTACTTAGGACAGGACCATGAATTTTGGGCTGCGCTCTTTTGCCTCCCCTGTTGAAGCTGTCTGTAAAAACTTGTCCCGTTCACCTCACTCAGGTCTTTCGTGTGCAGCAACACAGCTCCGGCCCAGCTAAGAAACATCTCACCCCAGAAAACCTGACATTTCCTAGGAATACATCTCCCGACAAGAGGAGACATGTCCATCTCCTGGTCTCACCACACTCTAACATGATCCCGTCCACCCCAGACCAGGCGTCCCTCTGCCTGAATTTCTCCCCAGCTGTCCAAATGCTCAAAATTTTGCCTGTACCGCAGTTTCACTCAGTTGGGAGAAAGCAGAGCGACTCCAGCGCAGAAACTAACCTGAGCTTCACTGAAGGCTGCGGTGGTGTAGAAACCCAGTTGTCAGTTTTTTTAACCATTATAGCTCTTACAGAATAAAGCCATCAATTTTTATATCAGTATTTTAAGACCAAATCAAGCACCTCTAACCACATCTTTCCAGAATCTGTCACAACTTAAAAGTTTCCAGCAACGTTCACTCCATCAATGGAAAGCAGAACCAGGCGCGATCTCATGAACCCAACTAATCCTTTCCTACACCCCATGGCCAGATCAAAAATATCCCTAGCAGATATTTATCTAACTTGTTCTTACAAGACCTGCAAAGATGGAAGCTCCAAAAATATTCCAAGATAATCCCTCGCGGTACATCTCTCTGGAGGTGCCTTCTGAGCACCTCTGGCCTTTTTTAGAATGGTCTTTATGTACCCACTTTTTTTTTTAAACTAGAAAAATATTCCGCTGATTTTGCATTTTTGCATAAGTCTGTTATAAATCCCCAGTACGGTGTCATAATATTATGGCAAAGACCACCATAAAAGCATAAAACCCAAATTTATTCTTACCATTATCATGATTATTACTGCTTATGCGACGCAATAAATGTGAGCAGCTTACCAGTTGTGCATACCAAAATAAGGACGTTAAATCTCTTCCTTCAACACAAAAAAAAATCCTGCCGCGCTGGTTCAGGAGGTTATTCCCCCTCATCCCTCGGCATCAGGCGCTTTTACCGCTTTTTGCTGCCCTCGGTTTCTCCTGAAGCACCTCTTTGGCCATGACTGGTGGGGCTCCAGACAGGATGATGATACAGCACATGGAAGTCCTCCAGGGTCCAGAGCCACCAGGCACAGCCCTCACTGCCCAGGGCTGTCACCTCACCTTTGGGAATAAATGCTCGTTGGCTGGGCTACATCGCACTTCATCTCGGGGCTGCATCCTGTGGAAGGTTGCACCTCATATCCCTGCGGTACATTTACAACTTCGTGTCATTTCTTTCATTTCAAATCGTCTTAACTCCTCAGGGCTGCACTGCAGCTCAGTGGAGTGCAGCTTTTATAGCATAACGCCAGAGATCACAGAATGGTTTCGGTTGAAAGGGACCTTGAAGATCATCCAGTTCCACCCCCCTGCCCTGGGCAGGGACACCTCCCACCTGCGGGGCTGCATCCCGTGGAAGGTTACACCTCATATCCCTACGGTACATTTACAACTTCGCATCATTTCTTTCATTACAAATCGTCTTAACTCCTCAGGGCTGTGCTGCAGCTCAGTGGAGTGCAGCGTTTATAGCATAAAGCCAGACGTCATAGAATGGTTAGGTTGGAAGGGACCTTGAAGATCATCCAGTTCCAACCCCCTGCCATGGGCAGGGACACCTCCCACCAG
>NW_009649943.1:143830-149870 GCF_000708025.1 Charadrius vociferus
GAGCTTCTCATCAATCAGCACCCCCAGGTCCTTCTCCTCAGGGCTGCTCTCCAGCCATTCCCCGCCTAGCCTGGAGTTGTGCTTGGAATTGCTGCGACCCAGATGGAGGACCTTGCACTTGGCCTGGTTGAACTTCATGAGGTTGGCATGGGTTGCATGCCATAGGATATGTCAGGTGAAACTCTCCCGCAGCTACAAGCGGGCTTTGAGGGTGCTGAATCTGCTGAGACAGTACTGGAGAACCGCATACGGTGGAGGATGACACCACACACCATCTCCTGTCCCTCCCTGGAAGCAGCACCCTGGAGCCATTCACGAGTTTTCCAGCCAAGAGCCACCTGGCAATGTCCAAACCAGAGGCAGTGGGCAAGGCAGCAGCTCGGCGGCGTGAAGGGTCCCTGGTCCAGTGCAGGAACTTGCCCCCACGCTCTTTGACTCAGCGGAAGTCTCTATGGTCAGTATAACTTGCACCACATGCCTATATAAGCCTTCAGAAAATAAATATATTTCCACATCCCAGTAGAACTACCATTCTCTGTGTTACAAGGAAATATATATTTGGGTTTTTGGTTTTTTTTCCTACTCTGAAATTTATGAGTGGGATCTTGAAATAGTCTCTCACTTCTTTCTTCTGCTCCATCTCTGCCTACATGACGCGAAGCAGCTCTGGGAAATTTGCTATTTCTAATTCAGGGCACAAGGAGGAGCCTGAAGAGACGGCACATCCCAGCTTCTTCTGCGAAGGCAGGATCAGGATTATTAGCGCAAAGAGGCATCTTTTTTAAAAATTCCAATAAAGAGCATTCCTTATCACTACTTTTTCATTGTTTTGCCAATTGTTCAAATAAAACCCGCTGTTTTTTCCTAATATTTGAAACATGGTGTTTATTTCAGACTAATTTTAAGGCCAACCATAAGCAATTTTAACGTACATGGTTTGGCTTTCCAACAGACCCACGAGGACTAAAAATCTGAAGTTTTAATGCCAATAGAAGCTCAGTTTCTTAGGGCAGAGCTGGATTTTATTTTGGGGTTGTTGTTTTTTAATGGGGAGGTAATTATAAATAATACTAGACTATAATTAGAGATAAAAAGTAATAAGTAATACAATAAGTAATTATAAATAATACTAAATACTTATGATAATAAAGGGAGGGGAAACGGTGCCTCACGGAATGTTGTTGTGAGAGGAATTCAGGGAGAGAGGAAGCATTTTGGAAATTGAGTCAACCACTGTTTTTTGGCAAGGAAAACTAATTCACAGGTTTCCCAGTCTAACTCATTTTACACTGAAATGCAAAGCCTTCGTAAAGATCTCGCGCGTGCAGAAGCATTAAACCTGAAAAGCTGCTGAAACTCTGACACAAGAAGGAGCTACACAACTTGTAAGTAGAGGAATTTAAAAGAAACCAAAAAAGTACGGGACAAAACTGACCAAGTGAATGGCGCAGAGAGCTGAGTCCGGACAACGGGGCTCCGAGAGGAACGTCCGCTCGAGGGGGACCGGCCATCGAGGACCAGGCCACCCCCGAGCTTCAGCTCTCGTCGCCCTGCAGCATCCGTCTTTGGACACCCTCAAACATATGGAGATGATGCATGGCTGGACACGTAATCCCTCCTGCAAAGAATTCCGGCGTGGCAGCACAAAGAACTCCGGTACCCGTTAGTTATGTCGCATGAAAGATGGTCGCCTTTATTGCTCTGTTTGCCAAATCACCTCCTTCTTATAAAAGCCAAGAGCGAAGACTGATTTACAGCACTTTTACCAGTCTCTGGGAGAGAGCGTCTTCCTAAGCTCAAGATCTGTCCAGCCAGGAATTTATTGCAGGAACACAGCTAATAATTATCCCGCCGTATACACAAGTTGATTCTTTCAAGGCTGATCTTTCACCTGCTAGAATAAAGCAATCCCTCCAACGCATCTTGTGAATATCTGAAGGATGGATCTGCGAGAAGCCACCGGCATAAAGCAAATAACTATCTGGGAGTTCTTTATAAGAAGATTTTCCTCTGGGACACTCTCCTCATCTGAAGTTATGCGTGTCCATCACTCACCACCAACGCTGTTCTCTATTCATTTTCTAGGTGTGCAAATAACAGGTTTTATATAGCTATAAAAATACGACAATCAGCTGAGGTCTCTTTCATCTGCTTTTTTTTTTTCTTTTGCTGAGAATTTGTTTTCCAGTACATGTAGCCAGGAGTACGCATTGGAGGCTTTATTCTCAGTACCTGAAACCCACAATGGGTGAGCTGGAGATGATGAGAGACCCCAAATCCTTAAATCTGCTTCATTTATTGTTTGGTTTTTCGAAGACATAAGAAGCATTTAAAGTTGCTTTATTTTTTACAAATCTTGTTATAAACTGATGCGCAATCTCCTCCTAAGAGGGTAACGTTAAGGTTGTTAATGGGAAAGAAAGGAAAAAGCAGAAGAAACAATCCCAAGCGCCTTTTTTCCCCCCAAGGGTGCTGGAATCCACAAATGTACTTTGATTTATTGCCTAATGCGTGTATCGCAGCCCATCTACCATTGCTTATCTTACTCCAGTTCGTAACACACTGTTAACTACTGTATCCCCAGTCATAATCTCAGCTAAACAGGATAGAAATTTTATATTTCTCAGGGAGCTCGTTGCCTTTTTATAGTCTACGCGACACATATCCAAACAGTTTTGAGCATCCTATGGCCACAGCTGGAATACTAAAAGCAGAGGCTATTATCTGCAGGAGCTCACAGCCCCTTTTGGCTTTCACTTCTCATTTCAGTGTTGTCTAATCCCAATTTAGCACCGCAGCCTCTACAAGGGGTATATTTGGTCCCCATCCGAGCTCATTTATACTTGCTTTAATGCCAACTTACGTGCTGCTACTTCAGGTTCTACAGTTAATGGTGGTCAGCAACACGTGTGAATCTACATGTCTGCATAACATCAGTAGTAGGAGCAATCGGACTGATTATACCTCTCTATCTGAATAAAGCTTTCAAAATCCCCCAACAGAACACACACAACTTTTCTTGACCCCATTGGACGGTCCAAATTATGTGCAATAAATAAAAGCAAAAAGTACCGGTACTCTTATGAATCACAAAAAAAAAAAAAAAAAAGTGATTCTTTTACCCTGACATAAGTTTGGGGTAGAAATCACCGCTAGGGTAAAATCATTATTAGTTTCATAAAGGGTTGATTTGACCCTAACTCTCAGAAAAAGGAAGCTCAGATAAGCCTTCAACATCTCTCTGGTTACGCCCACGTTAACGGTGCCAGAAAGCGATGACAACTATTAATTAATATATCAAAACCTCACCGGGCTTTTAGAAAAAACACGCCAACAGCGAGCGTGGGCTCTGCTGGGTCATCGCCGGCCCCGGGTAGGGGGGACCCCCCTGACTGCTCGGCGGTGCCCCGCAGAGGAGCAGACACGTGCTGAGCGTGGCCCAAAACAATCGAGGCAGAGGGGGCCACGTTCCCCCCGCCACGGCCAGTCCTACCGCTTCATTTGTATTTCTAGCGGGCTTCTCCTCCGTCTGTGCCCGCTGGCCCCCCCTTCATCTCAGAGGAACCAGAGCAGCACTGTTTGAGGATCTGATTAAATAGCCAGAAAAAAAGTCATCTATCACTTAAAAAGGGAAACGGAGACAGTTCACAATGGTGTCCCGTAGCTCTTTAGGATTTTCTTTTCTTTTCCTTCTATTTTAATTTTAATCCGACGCCAAACGTAATAAACACCAACAGAAGAGCGTAAAATTCACTGACAGCATTTCCCTTGCAACGAGTAGCTGGGAGCAGCAATGACTTATCCACTTTCCCCTCAGATGATCTCAGCACCAGATTAAACCCCACTACAGGAGGAGATGGCCCATCTCCTTCATAGAATCATAGGACTGTTGATGTTGAAGGGACCTTTAAGATCATCAGGTCCAACCATTAACCTACCCTGAGACAAAACCACCTCTAAACCATGTCCCTAAGTACCACCTCTACCCTTTTTTTAAACACCTCCAGGGATGGCAAATCCACCACTTCCTTGGACAACCTGTTCCAATGCTTGATAACCCTTCACAGCTTCACGTGTGGAAACACAACCCAAGCGCACCAGCTGAATGTGAGATTCGGCTTAAAAGAAAGCAGAAAGAAAATAAACACACCACAAAGACAAAACAACTGCACAACTCCCCATGGTGAGATCTGAAGTGGAGTAGGTTGGTTTTGCGTGGCATGATTTCCCTCTGCTCCCAGTGGCCTTCCTCGATATCATATAGATGGCTTTTTACACCAGTGAAATCTAGTTTCTGAGTGCCTTCTCATTTTCACACATGTCTCTAAGGGAAGATAACCTCATCATCACCTCTGGTGGCTGAACAAACACTCAACTGGTAAGATCCTGCACTGCATGGGGTGGAGGACATATACCAAAGAGGGAACCCGAAGAAATATCTGCCTCTTGATCCCAACACCCAACCAGCGACCTCAGTGTGCCCAGGAGGGAGCCCGGGCTGGAGAGCCACACTAGGAGAAGGAAGATAATAATATCGACTTTATGGACATTCCATCTCTTCTCCAGCTACGCCCCTCCCATGTCTCCCACCAAACTGCCTAGTTTCATGGCTGCAAAGTGTCTACTGTGCTGTACAAGCGTCTGGGGGAGAGGAAAAGAGGGGCTGAGACGTCTCCGACAATTCCCCAGTTGATACTGGAGCTACTTTCAGACAGGGGAGAGAAAAGGAGAACGGGCTTATAAAGGAGACACCGAATCCCAAGGGAGAAGGAATAAGGGGGAGGTGAGCTTCAAAGATGTGCAAAATCCACATTCAGCTGCTCATTTGGGACCAAGGCAGAAAACGGAGGGAGAAATCTTAGTCCTGTTCCCATTTTCATTCACCTTAAGTATTTGCACGGAGGGGACTTGGCAAAGTGGGGATCCGGGGCTTTCAGTGGTGCCCACTTCCCGCTTTTGTCTACCAGATGATCTCCGCTACGGCCACATGGCACTGCCGACCTCCCTCGGGGCTGCCTGGAACCACTCTGCCTAATAGTTCTTGTAACACACCAGGTTAAGGGACTGAACTTTGATGGATCTCAGCAAACCCTCCCGCTCAGTCTTCAGACAGGAGTCCTTAAGGGTCAGACTACTGCAGCTCACGAGAACGTGGACCACGGCCATACTTATTTCTCTGTTTCCTGAAGGTCAGATTTTTGGCAAAGCTTTTAAACTTCACGCTGCTGCTGTGTGGAAACTTTTCAAAAGATTTCCCAAAGAAATTCCACGGTACGAGCTGTCAGGCTGGTTAATTGATCTCAGCAGGACTGTCTCGCTTGAGTATTTGTGGGCTACCAAGATTCTGCTCTTCCCAGTCCTAATCGGAGAACAAACAACACTTCAGCACGTTCTCTTGTTCTCGGCTTAGTGCCTTAATCAATGAGAAGTAGCACGCGTAACCTGCAGCCCAGTGCAGGTCATTAATCATTTACAACCCAGAAACTTTGAAAGGCTTTTATCCATGTTTTACATGTCATCGAGCTTAAGATGAAGACATCTTTCTGTTACTTAAAAACCCGTAAAGCAGTAAACACTTACGCTGCTGTACAGTGCAGTCATAGAATGGTTTGGGTTGGAAGGGACCTTGAAGATCATCCAGTTCCAACTCCCCTGCCATGGACAGGGACCCCTCCTACCGGCCCAGGTTGCTCCAAGCCCCGTCCAACCTGACCTTGAACACCTCCAGGGATCGGGCAGCCACAGCTGCTCTGGGCAACCTGGGCCACTGCCTCACCACCTTCATACTAAATAATTTCTTCCTAATATCTAATCTAAATCTCCCCTCTTCCAGTTTGAAGCCATTGCCGCTCGTCCTATTGCTACACGCCCTTGGAAAAAGTCCTTCTCCAGCTTCCTTGTAGGCCACCTATTAAATTCAAAGCAAAACCAAACCAAAAATATTCATCCTTTCTGCATAGAGACACAAACCTTCTGACGTCAATGGTTGGCTGCACTTGATATCCCACTGATGAATTGTTCTCCCTCTTACTTTCTTTTT
>NW_009649943.1:150002-151891 GCF_000708025.1 Charadrius vociferus
TCAGCAGGATAAAGCCCACCAAGAGACCGTAAGGCATTGCCGTTGGCTTCTCCTGCAGGCTCTAGTTGGCCTCCAGTCATCTCCAGGACAAGACCAGTATTTATAACTGCCCCAGCGAACAAAATGCCTCCAACTATCTCATAGCCTGGACAAGCTTTAACTACAGCCAGCCAGCTGGAAAAGTAAGAGGGAATAAAGAATAGTAGCTGCTCATTTGGGATTTTTATGTTAATAGCATTAATTACATCTACAATTCTGTACGTCCTTTGTATCTTACCAGGCTCTGGGATGATTAGCTGTGCACTGGCCTGTGCGTTTCCAGCTTCATTTTCCGCTACACACTGATAAAAACCTTCATCTGACTTTACCAAGCCCAGAATCCGTAAGTTGCTGCCACCCTGGAGAGACATCAAAAGAAAAAGAAAGGAAATGAAGAGAATTAATTAGAAAAACATCATCCAACGTGAATGCGGACTATAAAACCTTTCCAGGCCTAAACCACGACAACAGAGCAGCTATTCTGTGAAACAAGGTACTACGTATGTCATCTCGGCTCCAGCTCAAGAAGCCCTGGTCCTTAGAGGGCTGGAACCATAAGCACTTTCATCGGGAATCTCTTGACGCTTCGTGGTCTTTGCATTTTGTTTGATGGTGCCTACGGCCCGCGGGTGAATCCACTTCCTCGCACAGAGGCCATCCCACGTCCTTCTCAAGGCTTAAGCTCCAAATCACGGCCCTCGCTCGAGTGCCAGCTTTGAATTTGGGCTTGGCCCTTTGCCGCAGGGAAGATCGAAAAGGACTTTCAACCCTGCATCTTTGAACAAATACTGTTCTGAAGGTCAAACCCGGCTTACGGCTTGAGGCCCGGAGATCCGTAAGAAAAGGTCACTCTACGCCTACTTCATTTGAAACGGATTTCACTTTTAACTTCTGTTAGCACAAGCAGAAACCAATTATGTTGGGTAAAATATCTCAAGCGAGGGGAACGCTCTGGCTGAAATGTACCTTCCATTAACTATTAAGTGAAATAATTTTCCACCACCTCCACCACAAAACCAGCAGTAGAGCTGCCTTGTCTTCGGACAGCTTCCAGCTGCTCCTAACGACGTATGAAACAAAAAATTGAATTTGCTATTGTATGTGGCAGAATAAGTCTATCCTGTACGAAAACCACATCAGAAAAAACCCTTTTTTTTTTTTTTTGTGATAGGTAACTAGAAGACATGAGGATAATCAATATTACTTGTTACGAGGTGAAAAATTAGAAAGCACTGAGCCAAGCCACGTCTCCGAACAAGCCACACCTCGTGGCCTATGGACATCTTCACAGCGGCTGAAGTTTCCAGGGATGGTCCCCATCGTCTCAGCTCACCCTCACTAAGGTGGCACAACAATTCTCTTTGAAAAGGTGTTGCTATGTCAAATGACGCTTATCATTTTCAACCCGTTTGTGTCAGAGTACAATTTCTTTGGAGAAGAAATCTATTTTTTGTGTTCGCAAAGGACAACGGTAAGTGAAGTCATTAACACATGGTAAACAATACTATGAATAGCAACTCAGAGTACACCCGACACCGTTACTGCTCCATGAAAAGACCAGGTTCAGCTGTCACTAAAACTGGGAGACAATGTCAATGTACTTGACCTAAAACGTTTCGTTGGACTGGATGATCTCCAGAGGTCCCTTCCAACCCTGACCATTCTGTGATTCTGTCTCAATGTAATGTGCCTTATCATAGAATAATAGGGGTGGGAAGGGCCCTCTGGGGCTCCCCCAGTGCCACCTCCTGCCAGAGCAGGGGCACCTCCAGCAGTGGCACAGGACGGCGTCCAGGCGGGTTTGGAATGGCTCCAGAGTGGGAGACTCCCCCACCTCTCTGGGCAGCCTG
>NW_009649943.1:151939-180998 GCF_000708025.1 Charadrius vociferus
CCATCCCCCTGGCACCCTCCCTTGAAGGATTTATGAGTCTTGATAGGATTCCTCCTCAGTCTTCTCTTCTCCAGGACCTGTCAAAGATGATGGAGAGCAGCCCAGCAATGACTTCTACCAGCGCCCTCAGCGCTCGTGGGTGCATCCCATCAGGCCCCACGGACTTGTGGGCATCCAGTTTACTTAACTGATCTCTGACTTGCTCCTCATCTACCAAGGGAAAGTCCTCCTTCCTCCAGACTTTCTCTGTTACCTGCAAAGTCTGGGACTCCCGAGGGTTGGCCCGAGCCGTGAGGACAGAAGCAAAGAAGGCATTCAGCAACTCCGCCTTCTCGTTCAACAGCGGGCCCACATTTTCCCTAGTTTTCCTTTTGCCTCCGACGTACTTGAAGAAACCCTTCCTGTTGACCTTGACATCCCTTGCCAGATTTAATTCCGAGGAGGCCCTGGCTTTCCTCGTTTCATCCCCGCATACTCCGATGGCATTCTTGTGCTCTTCCCAAGTGGTCAGCCTCCTTATTTTTATCAGGAGGCAGCAGAAATTTTGTTTTAATCGGGAAGACTACAAATTTACGAAGGCAACGATCTGATCAAGAGTACATTTCACAACTTCGTAAAAAAAAAAAAAATCTAGTAAGTAAAAGCCAGATAATTACCACTATCTGGAAATAGTCGCTAGGGATGACCACTTCTCCATTCTTGATCCACTCAACCGTAGGAACAGGCTTACCAGACACGGCACATTCAAACTCAATATCCATACTCTCGTAGGCATAAAGATTTGAAGGGCGAATTAAAAACCACGGTGGAACTGCAAAAAAGATGAGGAAAAAAAATGAAAGCGGCAATGAGTGGCTATAAATTAAGGCTTAGCAAGTAAATCATTTCAGTAAGTCTAAAAAATATTAGACATAAATAGAAAATATATCTGTAATTCAAATTAGTCTCTTTAACCCTGAGCCTATTAAAGATTAAATACCAGGGAAAGCATTTATTGCAGAAAATACATTTAAACAGTTGATGTTAACAGTTTTTTTCTCCAACTAAAAGAATTAAAACCTCAATTTAGAAGACATGTGCGATTTATGTATAACAAAATATATATATAATTCCCACTAAGCGAGTACAGAGGTAATAAAATCTCAGTCATTTCAAAGGATGAGATGCCAACTGCATACCTAACAAGGTCCTACAAGTCAACACATGGACGGGCACATACAAGCACAAGACAAGTCCACGGACAAACGACACAGAATTAGAATTATTTAGAGTAGAGACATTTTGAGACAACCAAGAAGGACTTCTGACTGAGTTTAGAGAAGATGAGGAGATAATCAATAACCGGGAAATCTGTCCCTAGCGATTGGAAGAAGAAAAAGGTCGAATTATCTTTGCTGAAAATGAATTCTTATTAAGGTAGCAATTATCTGTTGCCTTGTGTTACTATAATGTATTCACAGTTTTTCTGTATGCTATATGATATGCTAATTTAATTTTGTCATTATTGTAATGCTAGCATGATGGAAATTAGAAATATGATGTTATTAACAGTTTTCCTCAAATTGCTAATGAGCTCCCTCCCCCCGTATCGTACCGAAAAACACACACAAGAACGCCGCAGCCCACGTATATTTTGTCAGGTTTTGTAGAGGAACAACGGTCTCTGTTTTGAATATCCACAGCTGCCAGGAAGGCAGAATAGATTAATTTCTGAGTACTATCCATGACTTATTGTTTCAGACAGAAAATCCAATTGTATTTCGTGAGCCATCGTTCCCGATGTCTGCTTATAATATTTATAAAGCCATAATACTAAAAAAAAAAAAACCACAACCAAAAACCCACCTCTAAATTAAAAGAAGGTGAGGATTATAAAATAAATTGCACTGGAGCTAAGAAACGTTAGAACGGAGGCTGCCCTTGCATCCCTAACTCAGACCCTGGGTCCGCGAGGATTACAGCGCGCTCCTCAATCACACCACCAACTTCTGGTTCTTCGGGGCTCCGGGAGGACCCCGCTTGCCGAAAGAGCAATTCGGGATTTCACGTCAAGCTTCCTATTTGGTTCATGCTTTCTAGTTTTCAACCTTTTCTCTGCAAACAAAACGATTTATTTCCCAGTGGGGTTTTTATTTTTTTTCCCTCTGGTCCCTATTTCTACAATTCCTACGGGATCCACCAAGGTTTCTAAACTGGTAGGAGTTGGATACTAAGAGGTGCTACTCGCCAAGCTACCAGAGAAAGGGCAAAGTACCCTCCTTTTTTTTCTTGTTCAGTTCAGTATGATTTAGAGCAGTCTCTGTTACGCAGTACTCAATATCCTATTGCGGGGTTTTTTGCACATCAGACTAAAAAGTCTCATTTGGGGATGGAGAAAATAAGGAAAACAGTTACAACATCTAAACGTGTCGTGCAAGCGACCAAACCCGCGGCCTGGAAGAATACTGCGGCAGATGTACAGATAAAACTGTGTTTTTCAGGGTTTGCATTTCATCCCCTTAACTACAAAAACTCTTTTCTTTGCCTTATTGAGAACAGAGTTTCCAGTTTGGGTTATAAATGAAGGCAGAGTCCGAAACATCGTCACCTCTTCAGTCCCACGCTCCCAATTAATCCTGAGTGCTCTCCAAAACTTGTGCACGCTTTGGAGAAAATGAGATTATTTTATTTCAAAACTGTGTATAATGCATAAAATCAAGCAGAACAAAGATTTTATGTCAGTGTTTTCTTGATTTTAGCTATTGTTTCTGGTTTTGAGCTAAATTACCTATGCTCAAAGAAGCATCTACCCCGGTCCTCCAGCACTGCTGCCATGCCCCATCCTCTCCATTCCTCCTTCAGATTGGTCCTTGTTTACTATAGATTTAATAATTTCGGATACCTAAAAGCTCCCGATCCCGTTCAGATCAAACCCGACGCGTGCAAATTAAAACCGATGAGGTGTCCTGATTAACTCAGCCGCCTAATTTCCTCCGGAAAAAGCTCGGAGGGACGCGTGCGGTTGGACCAGCAACGCTCCGTGTTGGGCTCTTCTTGCTCCGTGGCCAGAGAGCCATTAAATCAGGGTCTCCAGACCACACAGCCACAACGAGGGAAATTTTGTGGATGGATTTTTTTTCAAATAAAACATCACTCCTAAGGGAACGCCGGTAACTCAGATGCCGATCGAGAGGTTTTTAAAAAATAGCATTGCTTACACTAGAGATGCACAAAAAGAGACAATTTAGTGGCTGAGTTGGGAAGAACCAGCGTTGCTAGCACGGCTCAAGGAAAAAGAAATCAGAAAAACCTGAAGAAAAAAAAAAATTTAAGACGGAATCACATTCATATGTTAATTTTTAACGCTTTTTTTTTTTTTTACACGATAGTCCTAGTATAATTTATTCCACAAACTCACATGAAACCACCAGTATCTATGCAGTTTACATACCATATAATTTTTCAGAGCTCTGACAAAATCATCAACTACTCAATCTTCATTAGCGTGGTTTATTGCAATGTCACCAGAAGCCCGCAATTAATTTTTAGACTTGTAATTCCGAGATTCCTGCCAGTTATTCTTTACGACGCGCACGCTCCCGCACCCCGACCCCGCTTTTGCCTCCAGCTTCTCGTTGCCTCCGCCAGAACTGTCGCTCCTCTCCCCCCATTTCTCTCCCTTTATTTTTTAATTGCTGGTGTTTCTCTAAACTGGGAGAAAGCTTGATGCTTTCTTTTTTTCACGGTTTATGTTCAGCATATGCATAAGTTTCATTCAAAACAAAATGTATTTAACAATTATCACGCGCTAACCAACACCTTTCCTACAGTGGGGTAGGTGCGCCCTGTATTTTTCCTAAGGACACCATTAACGTGAGTAATTTGCATAATTACCCAGGTGGAAAATTATGGAGCATTAAACACAGGTAAGACACCACAAATAAGGGCAATGTAACACCCCAAAGCAGACAGATGTAACACATTTAGGTTGGAAATATGCCTGTGTATATATACATAAGATGTCAAGCAGTATAAATATACATTCTATAAATATTTTATACATCAATAAATGTCAAGCACTGCCATATTTGCGCATATTTTTTTTTCCTCAGTCCTGAATATTTTAAAGGCATGCATATGCGAAGAAGGCTGGGGAGGAGGGTTGCAAAGGAAATCGAGATACATGCTGTTTTCGTGTTCCTTCTGATTATATTTTGGCAATATGATGGCGGCTTGAAGAAACCGCAGACTTTTTTCCCCAAAAACTTACCGTGTTTCACAGATTTTATTATTTTTTTTCTCTCCCCCAGAAAATTTCTGTGAATTTTTGGAAAGTGGGAGTTTAGTGAGATTTTTCCAGAACAGCTCTGCGCTGTAGGATGCTTATATTGTTCTTCGCCCTGGCTCTGGGTGAAAGCCTTAAAATTCTATCTTCAGACAAAAATATTCTAAAATAACATCGCAGGAGGTTATGCTTATTCCGTATCAGGATGAAAACACTCCTCTAAATGCTCTTTTTCATTATTTCATGACAACCCAGCCCTATCAAAATGCCCCAGCTGCAGACCGAGGTTATTTTATGCCAGATGCTGTATCAAAAAAGGGAGGGAAAAAACCCCAAAAGGTTAATGGAGATCTATAAAAGTAGACGTCCGTGGGATTTTGGGTTTAACAGAATTCATATGAGCAAGTAGTATCCCTGTGCTGACCAATCCCCAACGCCTCCGGGAGAAGAACAGCGCTTCATTTTCCACCGTGCAAGAATAAAGCAAATTTGGAAATTAAATTTAATGCGGATACTCCTGTAAAGATCACGCGCTACAGCCCTGACCTTCCCTTGCCCAAAGGTCCCTGGGATGAAGAAGATGCTCTGAAGGATCCGAAATGGGTCGTTGTTCCGCACCATCTTCTAAAGAACTCCTCGAAAGGCTGAGTGGAAATTCTGCGACGCCGTGGAAAGCGGGTGTGGGGCTGCATCTCCAACACTGGCTTCGAAGAAATCGGCTTTTCCCTTTAAGGACCACAGCAGGCTGCATTTATTACCAAAAAAAATGTCACGACCAATCCCCGATGCCTCCGGGAGAAGAACAGCGCTTCGTTTTCCACAGTGCAAGAATAAAGCAAATTTGGAAATGAAATTTAATGTGGATACTCCTGTAAAGATCACGCGCTACAGCCCTGACCTTCCCTGGCCTGAAGCTCCCTGGGATGAAGAAGATGCTCTGAAGGACCCGAAATGGGTCGTTGTTCCGCACCATCTTCTAAAGAACTCCTCGAAAGGCTGAGTGGAAATTCTGCGACGCCGTGGAAAGCGGGTGTGGGGCTGCATCTCCAACACTGGCTTCGAAGAAATCGGCTTTTCCCTTTAAGGACCACAGCAGGCTGCATTTATTACCAAAAAAAATGTCAAAGATTGGTTGTAATGAGGCTGTAGCAGAGACTCGGGGACTAATCGAACACTTCCCGCTAGTTTCGAGAGCAGCGCGGTGGGATGACCTCCCTCTTTCGAGAAATACCTTCCGCGAGATGACAGCTGATCTTGCGACACGAGAAAACCATTTTAACTGGGAGAAATGTCAGCGTTTCCTAATGCAAAGTGTCTTCTCTTTGCATGTTTGAATAAGGAATGTGTTGCTACTGACCCAAGAAAGATAACTGCTGTCAGCAAGTGCCCAACCCTGTCAGCCTTCTCGATGGGAAGACTTTCAATCGCGTGTACTTCAAGGGTGGCTTTGTCAAAAAAAAAAAAACGCCGCATACTTTTCGCTGCTAACTTGTGCAGACCGTGACTTCAAAATAAAGCCACGTCAAGGGAATGTGCCAGGTGTGCATCTCGCTCAAAGCCAATGGAGTTCCTCCAGCTCTAAAAGTGACAGGAGAATTGGGTTTTTATATGGGCATCACTTTTAAAATATAGCTCTATACATATTTAGTGGCTTCCCCTATTATAGATGCTAATTCAGGATCTGCGTTATCATTGCAAGAAGTTAAAGAGAAAAAAAATGGTGTTACAATGCACGACCCTTCAGGAAGTGTATGAGGCATAAAAATTAAAACTCCACTAAAGTCTCTTCAAAATACAGTAGGTTAAATTTAATGTCTTCTTATCTCTTACCGCAGCTCGGTATCCTTGTCTTACTCTAAACTCTATGCCTAACAGGCAGAAAGACAATATATCTCCCCTTAGACCAACTTTGAAGAAATAAAAGAAAAATGAAGCTGTTATTTTATGTAAAACTTCATTCTTCACCTAAATAAAGCCATTACTTGTCTTATTTAATGATTTAGATTATTTTCTTGCTGCCTTAGTTCTCAACATGAAGGTCAGCTTATACTATCACTGCACAACAGCCGAAGTTCACAGTTCCCGAGAGAAAAAGAACGGAGCCACCAAAAATTCAAGAGATGCATCATCGCAATCCCACGGGTGCGGAAGAGGACACGATGCACAGATGACTCCCGCAGGTAGAGAAGGACTTTGGTAGTCAACGCGTTCTCACCAGAGACGCGCAACCTACTCTGAACGGAATGGATTAAAAATGTATTTTCATCAGTTTGAATCTCCAGTTCTGTGGCTAACTAAAATATATCCTTGTCCCTCAGCAAACTCCACTCTAGCACCGTAGAAATGAAAAATAATCAAATTAGGAGACTTTATTTTCATTGACTACATTACTGAATGTACTCCTATTAATGACTGAACTGATGACCCGCTTAAGGAAAAACACAATTTTGGTTTTATAAATGATCACGAAGATTGTTCATCGTTACATCCAGAAAATACAGTGAAAAGCAAAGCTTAATGTTGCTCCCACTTCTGTTTCCAAAGGCAAAAATCCTCCTGAAACGCTGCGATGACTGCGCTATATTGAATGGCGCAGAAGACACTGTTTATGGAAGGAAAACTCGTTATTGTCTCTATTGGTTGAAGTTGCAGCTATGCCATGAAAATTCAAAAAAGGTAAGATTACTTACCATAGAATCATAGAATGGTTTGGGTTGGAAGGGACCTTGAAGACCATCCAGTTCCAACCCCCCTGCCCTGGGCAGGGACACCTCCCCCCAGCCCAGGTTGCTCCAAGCCCCGTCCAACCTGGCCTTCAACACCTCCAGGGATGGGGCAGCCACAGCTTCTCGGGGCAACCAGGACCAGTGCCTCACCACTCTCAAAGTGAAAAATTTCTCCGCGATATCTAATCTAAATCTCCCCTCTTCCAGTTTGAAGCCACATCAGTGCATAACGTTGCAGACGCGGACGCCCTACGGGGACCCACCTGGCTGGCTGCCTCCAGATGACAGCGCTCTGCTGACTTCACGCATTTTGGAAGCCCCGGCCGGGGCCGGGCCCCCATCCCCCAGATCAGAGCGCAGCAGAGGGGCACAATTCCCCCCTCGCCCTGCTGGCCACGCTGCTGGGGATGCAGCCCGGGGTGTGGGGGGCTTTCTGGGCTGCCAGCGCACATTGCCGCCTCATGGTGAGCTTCTCATCCACCCACACCCCCAAGCCCTTCTCCTCAGGGCTGCTCTCCATTCCTTCTCCACCCAACCTGCATTTGTGCTTGGGATTGCCCCGACCCAAGTGCAGGACTTTGCACTTGGCCTGGTTGAACTTCATGAGGTTGGCATGGGCCCACCTCTCCAGCCTGTCCAGGTCCCTCTGGATGGCATCCCTCCCCTCCAGCGTGTCTACCTCGCCACACAGCTTGGTGTCATCAGAAAACCGGTTGAGGGTGCACTCCACTGCACTGTCCATGTCACCAACAAAGATGTTAACACTACAGGTCCCAGTACTGACCCCTGAGGAACACCACTTGTCACTGGTCTCCATTTGGACATGGAACCATTGACCATAACTCTTTGAGTGTGACTGTCCAGCCAGTTCCTTATGCACCAAGCGGTCCATCTGTTATCCATGTCTCTCCAACTTAGAGACCGCGTGGGACATCGTCAAAGGCTTATAAAGTTTTCAGACAGAGTGAGAGGTGAAGGACAGGTTCGCTGCGTCACCGTACCCTAATGATAAGTGAGTATAATGAGGCCGCTAAGAAAAAAGGATTTTCTTAGTAATTCACATCAACAACGAATTCATTCACACGTCAGGAATCACGTAGGAAATTCCAAAATATTACTTCCTCATAGATGTTCCTACTTTGTGTCATTTTGCTTTTTCCTAAAAATTAGTTTTTAAAAGTGCATAATCTGTGTGTCATAATAATATAATTAAATAATAATAATAAAAAAAAATAAAATGAGGATTTTGGGGGGAAGCTTGCATGGGCATCAGGTGGCTAATAACAACTCCCACTTTATTGCCCTCCTGGTAGCCAGGCCTTAATGAGTTCGGCAAGGTTGATAACGACCCCGTGAAATCGCCGGGAGCTCCATCTGGCTGTTGCCGGGCTATTGCAACGTCAGCATCGAGGAGCAGATGCGGCAGTTATACGTGTTCAGCCGCACAGAAAACGCCTATACAGTTAAAAAAAAAAAAAAAAAGAAAAAAAGTACTGAAACCACATTAACAGAGGGCAAGTTTCAAGGTCGGGATAAGGAATGCGTCCATGCGCTCATCTACAACTTTCTCTAGATAATTTCCATGAGCAGTCTATAATAAAACCTTGGCACCTCGTAGGGCACCATATAGAAATAAGACCGCAGAGTGGGATACTTCAGGATTAACATACGTTTCGTTTATAATTTCTGAATTTATCAACAAATCAGGACTGTAAGCTTTGAAATGAAATACAATTTATCCATAATATTCTAGAGGACTGCTGGGAAATGCGAGGATCCCTCCCGTCGGTAGGGACGTTAAGCACGGAGGGAGGATTTTTCCCCATTAAAACATCATCTCATGTATGACCACTGACTTAAAAACAATGTAAAAATGAAATAAAGCACCCTTGCCCCTGGGAATAGGTAAAAATGTTGGTCCAGCTCCTTCATGGGTTTGCCTGGTTGGAGACCACAGAAGCAGGACGCTAATAAATGGTCTTTTTATGTAATGCACCGATAACGGACAGCCTGGGAAGAGAAAACTAAGGTCACCGATATCTGTCAATTTATAACTACCTAAAGATTTTATTTTATTGCTGCCTTTATGACTTATAGTACGGACAACGGTTATTGACCACATACCATCTGCCCTAGGAACAAATGAGCGTTTCATAATTGCGTATTGGGTCAAACTTCATCTTTAGATGCATTAACGTTATTTCTGTCAAACCCTGTATAATAGGAACACATGCATCACAGAGCAGGCTTTCCGAAGCCTAATATGATACTGTCAATTAGCTGCATTTTGAGCCAATAGCGTGAAAGAGAAAATTAGGTTGCGAGAAAGTTGCAGGTAGAGCTGAATTATCTCCTTATTATTTTTTTTTTAATAACATTTTGCTTGTGTGGCAAAATACTGTAGGGCTACAAACGCTTTTCAAG
The DNA here is from genome assembly GCF_000708025.1 of Charadrius vociferus. Classification (NCBI taxonomy): domain Eukaryota; kingdom Metazoa; phylum Chordata; class Aves; order Charadriiformes; family Charadriidae; genus Charadrius; species Charadrius vociferus. The sequence continues at coordinate 161,354 of NW_009649943.1, forward strand.
GTCTTGGAAGGCATACTTGGGTTTCTTCTTTCTTTCCATTCATAAAAACATCACGATACAATGGCTCTGAGTTAACTCAAGTACTTACACGCACCGACCTTCACCTCATCAAGAAAGAAGAAAACCCCAAAACCGCAAAGATACTCTACAGCCATTCCTCCTACCTCTCTGTGCAAGAGGAAAAATGTCACGCTTCCACATCTTTCTTATAAAAAAGAAAGAAAAAAAAAACAACCCCAAACAAGTATTTGTGGTCGGACGGAAACATAACTGGTGACGCCGGATACTGCGCCTCGTTCCCCATGGCACGGTAAGGACCGGCCGAGGATCTTTGCCGGAGCTCTTTGCCGAGATTCGGGCTGACGTCGGCACGCACCACGCTATCACACTCGATAATTGCAACTATAATGCATTTCATTTGGGGATCTCAAAGCAATTTGTAGACATTAAATAATTCACAAGCATTTTACAGATAGATACACACACATAGAGTAAATGACTTGCTCAAGGTCATGTAACGTATCAGTGACAGATAATTAAAAGCCGCTGTAATTAATAGATGTCCCTGTGAGATTCCTGTATATCTAAGATTCCCTTCCCTCTCTAGCCAGAAGAGAAAGCCGCCTTGTCGCGGTACGGATTTGCCCAGGTTTCCTTTTGGATTTTCCCCTCTGAAAATCTTTTTCCGGGCTCCGCACGTCTTTGCTGCCATCGCATCCGGGGCGCTCGCCCCGGCCCAGGCGGCTGCCAGCGGAGAAGCAGTCCCTACGGTGGTCCCACGCCGGGCAGCGGGGCCAAGCTCTCATTTGCCAGCGGGGCAGTTAATGAGCCAGCACCACCCCGGCTCCACACAGCTCTCCTCTCCTCCCCCAGCACTCCTCATTAAGGTTAAAAGCAACTGCCGTAACCTCATCAAAAAGAAAATTGGAGAGGCTGAAAACAGATAAAAATACAGTAGAAGCGCGGGGAGCGCTGTATGAGTTTATTACCCTCTCTGTAGCAGTCTTGATCTCACATAAAGGCTTTTTTTCTTGCTGTTACTCACAATTTCGTTCCTTCTCCACGTTTGCGGTTGGCGTGGAGGGAGGTTTCACGGCTTTCGCCTGTGGGGAAGGAGCAGGGCCAGAAGGAACGTGGTGGTGCAGCCCGGGGCAAAGCATCGCTGCAGCTCCCCGACATCAACCTCCCCTTCTTGGCAGCGTTTCCATGTTTTTCCCATGATATCCGAGGGGAATAACCAATATTCTCAGCAATAGGCTGGGGAAACGCGACGCCAGGGAGGTAAAAAGTACTTGTGAAGGGTGGGAAAAAAAACAACACCAAAAGGTGGAGCAAACTGGGAGCTGCTCATGGAAGGCGCCTTTAGAAACCTCCCCTGGCTGATGCGGTGGTTTTAATAAAGGAGCACAATTTGCAAATAAAACTATCATGAGTTGAAGGTGTACAGACACTGGTTTCACTCGGTGATTCAGCCGGGTCCACGCGTGGCCAGAACACGGATCTGAGCTCGCTCGGGCTCATCGTCACACCCCAAAAGAACAAGGAAACCACTCTTCTACCTCAAGAGCATCCTCCACACTTGGCAGAAAAATAAGAAAAATATTTTTTACAAGAAAAAAAAAATAATATGGTAACCCCTCTGTATTTTCCTTTCTTTAATTTCATTCCATTAGTCCCCAAACCACCATCTCATAAGGCAACAAAAATCACCAGCTGATCCCCATTTCAATAACCTTTACAAAAATAGGCGAGCCGGTTTTTGGAACAACCCAAAATGTACGTGTTAAGCTGTGAATCCACTTGAATCGCCCAGCGTGTCGTCTGCCCGGCTGACAAATTCTACTGGGAGGATTTTGGCTGGAAGAAGTTCAATAGGAAAGAGCAGCACTGGTTTGTCGCTCCGCGAGAGGAAAAGATCGAGAAAGCGTGCTGAAAGGGGCCTTATTTTTGAGCTGTTTATTTGTACGGCCGCGATCTTCATCTTAAAAGAAAGGGAAATGAGAAACTGAAGAGCAAATAGATAAGACAAAATACATATTATAGCTGTATATATAATATTGGACACCTTGCCGCAGTCTGTTGGGATTCTTAGTACACCTTCCGAGGCCCTGATGTACCTGGCAAGTTAACGCGTGGATTCTCGTGTCATTTATTCGGGCTTTATTCAGCTTTCAAATTATCCTGTTCAAACAATACCGTGAACACAAACTGAGGTCAGATGCTCGGAATGAGCGTCTTGGAAAAAAAGACCGATTTGGGCCATGCACGAAAGGCACGACAAACTAAGTAGAACACAGAATGAAGAAGTCATTGCCAAAAAGTAATAAAACCTTCCAATTCCATTTAAAAAAACTGGGAATTGCCGTCTTCCCGGCCCCCCCCCCCACCCCAGGTAAAACACGAGATATAGCGGCAGTCTGCAGGGTGCGATGCCAGAGCTCTCCCAGTCCTCCTTTACCCGACTCCATTGCTCATCTCCTTTGAGGAGGAACTGCTCCTCAGCCCAGCCAGGAGAATGAAGCCCTTTTCCAACGGCCAATATGAGGTTTATCCCCCCCTATAATTAAGGAAGAGTCGGGAAGGGGAGGGCTGACGGCAGCCGTGGTGGTCACGGCCAGGTTATCACGCTCAGAAGTCAAAGGAAAATATCCTCCTCTCCATCATCCTATCTCCATCTCCTACACGTCAGACTGACACCGGCTCTTGGTTTCGATGTCAGGCCGGTTAGTGGAGATGCCCGTCCATACGAGCCTTGAAATAAATAAATAAAAAGTAATTTCACCTCCTTCATAGAGATAAGGCTAACAGCTAGCAAGTGCTACGTCATAATGAAAGCATCCGAAAGCTCCGTTTAGTTTAAAAACTAAAAACATACCGCTAGGAAGATATTATTTTTTTTTCTTTTTTGGTTGACAACTGCCTACACAAATGCAAGGAAAGGCAGAACATGAATTACGGAAAAGACGGAGGATGCTTTCGGTGCAGCTGGCGCGACCCTCGCTCTCCACCGGCCGCTCTGGCACGGGCTGACCTTCCTTCTCGGCACTGGAAGCGAAACGCAGAGAGATGAAAGGGGCTGGAAGCCGTCCTGGCAGCTACGGGCACTTTATTACACCCCCTACACACACCACTCCCCCCTCCTGCTCCGGGTGAGGCGGTCGCGTTTTGATCAAAGAGAAAGGAATCAACGAGCTGTAATTCGATTAGCAAGAAAAAACGGACGACGATTTTTAAGTAATCCAAGGGCACCCTGAAGAAAAGGGACGGAGGTATACACGGGCTGTACACCGAAATATCAATCAGGCAGCCATTCTCCCGACAGCAGCTAAGCCGCCTGCTCCAGGAACCAGAAACATAACTCTCTGTTTTCCATGAATTCACCCAAAAGGCAGGACCTGAAGCAGCCGACGGCTCTCGTAGCACGCGGTGATGTGAGACGGGCTGAAGAACCGCCTCTCCCGCGGGCACCGCCGTACACACCTTGCTGCAAACCCTCTTTCCTCCTGTTCCCCGTCCGCAACCGCCAAAACGGAGGGGAAAAAACCCAAAGCAGGGCGAAGGGCGGGATGAAGGCAGCGTGTCCCTCGCTGCCTGGTCTGGTGAACTCCACAGCTGAGCCAGCACTGGCCAAACGCCGAGCCAAGGGAGGATGCTACCACCCCAAACACAGCTCAGAGCAACCAGAAAAAGGGGGAATAAATGAAAAACGTTCAGAAAACACTGTGCTTCGTTCAGTTCTTCCCCAGGATAAGGCGCGTTACACTTTTAAACAGCCCAAAGGAATGCGTATTCCGCATCTGCGTAACATCCTTTCGTGCGCTGCTTCTGAATCTCAACATTAACACACCCCAAACCGCACAAATGGAGCTTGAACGGATGGAGCGAGTTGAATCGCCCTCAGCCAATGTCACAGCCAGTGCAGTTCTTCCCGCTGCCTTAACCTTCGATGCAAAAGTAATCATAGTTTAATTGCTATGGCACATTTCGTCTGTAGATATTAATGGGTTTGCAATACCCAAGTGAAGGAGATTGACACCTCACTGTCATTTTACCAATGGGAAAATGAGAGTACCTGGGCAAGACTTAACCAGGAGGGGATGTTATGATGATCTAAGTCCGACCTAACGTATAAATCAGAACAGGACTTCCCTGAATTAATCACTTTTTGAATTACTGTGCATATTTAAGGAAACTCATTCATTTTTTCCTAGCAATACAAATACACCACGGCCCTCGCTACACCAGTTTACTGATTAATTATTCTCACTTACGAAAAAAAGTATTATCTTACTTCTAAGTCTACACTTGTCCCTTCTCAACAGTGGATGATCTTCGTATCTTTGTCAGGTTGACTGTAAGGCTCCATTATTATATTTCGGTTCTTTGCACAGATAACTATGGACCATGATCAAAACAGTCTATATCTTCTCTGACAAATTAAATAAATAAAAGAGGCTCTTTCCTCTTAAGTATCTCTTCCAATTCTTTAACCAACGTCACGGTTCACCCTGGGTGCCTTTATCGCTGCGTTAATTTTCTTCTTGAACTACAGATGCAATTCTTCAGCAGGGTTTTCCCCAGCCAGGTACGGAGGCACTCAGCTTACTCAAAGGTCCCATTTTCATAAATTCCCCAAAATCATATCAACAGCTTCGGTACCCGAGCGTGACGTTCAGCTGCTCGGCAGCGTTGACCCTCAAGACCTTCCCAGTCCGTATTTGGGGCCTGGAGCAACCTGGTGTAGTGGAAGGTGTCCCTGCCCAGGGCAGGGGAGTTGGAACTCGATGAACTTGGTGCCTTCCGACCTAAACCATTCCATGATTCTATGAATTTCCAGCAAAACCTACAGGCTGTAGTGTCGGCCTCTTTGATCCAGAGTACACATCCACATGAAGAGCATTTCCTTGTACTGAGCGCCTCTAATTACCCTACATCAATCACTGCCGTGTTCTCTTCATTAATTCCTGCTCTCACAAAAGAATGAATCTGTGCTTGTGTTATCCATGAACTTTGCCAATGCTTTGTTTTCTTTCTGGTCACGGGTCAAAATATTAGGAAATATTCGTAAAATATCTGAGCTGATGTGGAGCCCCTTGGCCTTTTCAAACCTCGGCGCACAAGCAGCTCCCCTCCACTCTTCCACCACTTCCCGCTGTTTCAAGAATTATTCAAAAAAAGAACATTGATAATTTAGACACTTCTTCAACCACTTCTTAAATACAATATATTTAGACAAGCTGATTTGATATTAGACATCTGAAGGTATCTATTTTAGGTACTTATTTTAGAATTTCCTGATCGACTGTTTAACTCTTACTGAAGCTCCCCAACTCCGTTGCACGCTCTGGATACATCACCCACCTTCTCTCCTCACATGGAATATCAGCACATCCACAGCCTTACTGCAAATCCCACCGTACATAAAGGTACAGCCCAGCAAAACGCATATCTGCACCAAATTCTGGAGCTGCCGGGCCATAACCCACCTCCTGAAACGGGGCATAGGTCCAGGCTAATTAGTCCTCCTGCGAGCCCCAGCTTGGGCAGGAGACCGAGCGCGCTGGTCCGGCAGTCCTCACCAGTCCCGGCAGCTCACTGGGGTCTGGTATGACTGAACCGATGCTTCAGTAGCGCTTAGCCCCGCAGAGCTCAAGGCGTTCTCCAACTTGCAGAAGAAATCTGCTCTCCCACTGCGAAACCGCGGCTTTTTGGAAAGAAGCATAGCTTTAATAAAGTCCCTAATTATCATTTGCGTTTTCCTTCTATCTGATTGGCCTCTGAATTTTCTTTAATTTCATGAATTTGAAGCCTTTCACGCAGCACGTGTGTATTCTGTATCTAAGGCTTTACTGGCCATGTATAGCTTTCAGAGCGAACATATTTTTAAGTTAGGGAAGGGAGTAGCTCTTCACTGGCCTCGGATGGGTGCAGGATCAAGAACTTTGCTGCGATCTCTCATAAGTGCCTCAGAAAAAGTAGCAGAAGTAGCGATATCCTCCAATTGTGACCTATCGACACCGCACGTGGGACCAGAAAGGGGCTTCCTCAATCTGCTCCGTCTCCTCCATGGGGCTGAGCTCGTGCTGGGAGCAATAAGGGTGAGCACCTCCATTCCCCTACTCCCCAATCTTGGCAGTTATGACCACCTGGGACAGGAGTGGCACAACCTGGAGAGAAGATGGCAGAGGGGGGACCAAAGTGGTCCTCAGGGGATGTTCAGCGTCTTCCCCGTCCTTCCTTTGGAGCGCTTTAAAGAAGTACAGCCCACGTCCCAACGTCGGGATAGCGAGTTAGCGATTGGCACTTGGCACGAAGCACCCAACCACATTTCCTCTCCCACCATAAGCTGGTCTCAAAGAGCATAGGTGCATGAGGTCTTCAAAAAACACAGAAGAAAGCTGAGGTGAATACAAGCCTACTGCAGAAATAAAGCATTAAACCAACAATAAAATTCAAATATGACCCTTTGGTTTTATGGCGAGGTCAATAAGATTATTCTTGCCAAATTTAATTCAGGTATATAGACATATATGCACATGTGTATGAATTTTTACAGATGAAACCACTCTTAAAATATATGCACGTATACATATACACACAAGTACGTATTTCCCCCGGCTCCCCATCTTACTCATATTCTAGGTATTATTTATGTGAAACCAAAAGCGACTCCTCAAAAATACAGCTGCTCATTTCATTATGGCTACTGCCCAATATTTTCCTGCCAGTTATCTGAGTGATCAGCGTTCTCCTGCGTGACCTACCTCAACACGCTGGAGGACGGAGATACCAATATCCACAATAACGCTTTGTGTTGCACAGCTTTCCCGTCTCCGTAACAATCACAGTCTACCATCTCTAAAACGTCTTCAAATTTTAGCTCGCTGTCCTTGGCTATTTTGACCCCTTCTTTTCTCCTAAGATAATCTTTGCAATTATTGAGCATATGATTGCATCAGGAAATAATATTAGTTAATTACAGTTTATCGCGTTGGCAACTTGGCCTTTTATTGCCACTCTAAAAGCTGGTGGTGCTCCGAGGAGCTACGGGAAGTCCTTGTGTTCACCAGATAAGCTAAGCTTTGGCTCCACGTGTCAAACCAGCCCGCAGCTGAGCCTGCTTCTACAGGTGAGGTGCCAGAAGAAGAGTTTAAGCCAACTCAAGAAGAGCTGGACCATCCTGCAACCTGGAGTTGTCCTCAGAGCAGGTGCTAGTCCACCAGCGGGTGGTGGATCTTCATGGAGATCACCCATCGCACCACAGAACAGGGCAAGAGAGCCCGAAGGCGTGCGAACACAAGCGTCCTACACACCCACGGGCCACATCCACCTCCGCCGGGTGGGTGCTAACCCACTCGTAGCGCTTCGTTTCTACTGATGTCGCTGAAGGAACCCATCTGCTTAAAGCCAAGCGAGCGTTTTGCTGAATGAAGGTCACATTGCTGAATTTCAGTTTCTATCAGCAACTCTTCCCCGAATTACTAAATCAATGCTCTATCACGCTAGCGGGGACACTGGACTGCTGGGCGCGCCGTCTCTTCTTAATTCAAAATTACAACTGAAGCCTTCACCATTACTGGTGGTGATTAAAGTACCCGCAGCACCTTTTTTTCACAAGGGCAGCGTTAACTTTAAAATCCAGAGTGAACATCTACAGGAGGAATTAAAACTGGTCCAACGTGGATTTCTCGTTCCTTCAGATACAATATTTACAAGCGCTGGTGGATGCTGCCAGACCATTTTTACAGCTCTTGTATTCTCCACAGTGTACAGAAGAAATAAAAGCTGTAATCTATAACCCTAAGGTCTCACCAGTATGATCCCGAAAGCTGCGGGCTCTGATTGTATTACTGGGATTGGTGTTTACTCCTTTAAGTAATGCTCTTGACCCCCGTTTAATAATAGATATTTGGTCTCCCCTGTTCAAACAGCCCACTCCTTCACGGACTGCGGGTAATAATTCACCTTCGCGCGCAAAGCACGACTATTTCCGTGAGGGTTTTGTACAGAATGGAAAGACGGACACGCAGGCTCGGCAATGAATTTCATCCAAAGAGCATCCTTTCGAAGAAAGTGTTAATTATTTTCACGGGAAAAGACTTCCTTTAAACTAGGGCCGGAAGGAGGTAGTGGGTTGCTTCTCCCATCCGCCACGCGATTGCTCATACCTTAATTAATGCACAAGGCAAAATTTTCATCTACTTTAAGTACTCGGCTGCTGAGACGTGATACTAATGGCTCTGACAGCTGTCACTCCTCCCATTACCACTTAACACAACACATTTCGCTGTTGAAGGGGAAAACCAGGCAAGCACACAAATAAAAAGGCTTATTCCGCAACAAAAGACTTGAAAGATTTGCCCCTGGAAAGTCTCAGGAAAATGACAGTTTAAAAAGTGTAGATAAGGAGGAAAAAAAAGAAAAAAAAAAAAGAAAAAATGACGGAAATATTAGTAAAAACCAGCTTGACTTTTAAGGAATTATGTGTATCAATCAAAATTCACTGCACTTCAGGGGACGTAAGGAACACAATTTCTCAATTTATGAATTGCATTTTGAGTCTTACTCGAGTGTTTCATTTATTGCGGTAGGAAAACATACTCCTAGAACTAATCCAGAACATATATGCAACTCTCCGACCAAATGAACCGCCTCGCTGATGTCCAGTTACTCCCTGAAACCCCGTGTTGGGTCCCACCGCAACAAGATACTTGGCACAGAACCCCGTTGCCTCTGCTGGGGAGGAGCAAACCCACACGAAACCTCAACGGCAACCTGATTTTCACCTCAAACTTGTGGTTTAAAATACGCTTTCTCAAACCTAATCATGAAGACAGGCGATGGTCGGGATGGAGAGAGAGAGTGGGGAAAAAAACATTCACGCAATGAAAGCAAATCATTGCGAAAAGAGAAAGACTGTTTCCTACAATGAACATCAAAATCGCACAATTTAGGCCGTGCGTCCAGATAGGACTCACCAGGGCAAACCCTCTACGTAGCCCTTGGGGGTTTCTTTGCGTTTTCCCTTTTATATTCCCATTGTTTCCTTTTAATAATGACTTCCATCCAAATTTGTTCTCTTATTGGGAGATATTGTGTATGTCCTCGGGCAGAGATCCAAGGTTTCACTCCTACGCGGTCACCTTCTGCCTACTAAGAAAATGAACCTCTACTGAAAAAGTCATCCTCAGCATCACTTTTCTTAAATAGGTATTGAAAATGAAGTAAAAGCTTTGAAGTTGAGATAAAGTTCTTTTAATACGACTCCTGAAAGCATGAGTCGGCTCACCACGGCTCCGTTTCCTCCGCTAGATAACGTTATTGCACCCGGAATGAGGAAATTTTCCACAGGGTTCTGTGAAATAGTATCTAAGCCAATTGTTTTGTCTGACGTCCATTTAATAGGTGTTTAGGACCCAAGAAAATCACTATTCATTTTCCTAGAAGAGACAGAGCTTCTGGGGAAAATTAGATATCATCTCTGGACAAAAACCACATACCCACACACGCAAAATATGTCCCCTGCATTTTCTCCTGTCCGAAGTCAACAGCAACGAGATCGCCAATCCTGTATATAAGTTTATATTCCTTTTGCTGCTTTAGTAAAGTCTTCATTTTCTTTTTTTCTTTTCTTTTTTTTTTTAAAGAAACAGAAAGCTTTTGAAAGACGATCGAGAGGAATAGAAAATATGTTGAAGGTCAAAAACCTTGGCCAAGGTCAAAAGCCTTGGCCAAAAAAAAATAATAATCTTGATAAGCTTTTTCATTGAAAAGTAAAAGCTCTTTCATTGAAAATTAAAAGCTGAGATAAAGGGAAAAGGGAAACAGCTGACATTACACCCAAAGCTTTCCAGGTATCCGAGGGAATTTGTTGTTTATCTGGAAAATTCTGACGCCCAAACATCCAGTTGGCAAAAAAGGAAGAGATTGGGTTAGAAGACAAGCAGCTATGAGCTCACGTCCAAACCTCAGGCTGCATTTCTCTCCAATCTTTAATCAAGTTTGGGAAATATTTCCCTGTTGATGGGCAGCCATGAAAATCCGCTATACGACGGCAGCGATCCCCTCTGTTCCGCATCTAAAGTATTTTGGTTTAACACACGCTAACTTTAAAGTGTCTTCTGAATGACATACTGAATTGGAATTAGGAACCCTCTGAAAGAAAACCCACGCTCCAAAAAACATAAGAAAACCCCCCAAAATACCAATAATAGAACCCAACGCCAAAGGAACACCAGCAAAGCGATTCTTCCCAAGGCACCGGTTGCTCCGGCACAAGCCAAGCCTCCGGCGCGGTCCTCAGCCCCGGGGGCCCCTGAGCTCATACGAAGCATAGGCTCCACTCTCCCGTGACTTTAATGATTTATATTCCCTTCTGCTGATGGATCTCAATAACATCTTTGCTATTTTACTCTATCAAAAAGCTCAAATGATGGCCTCAAGGATTTTCCTATTATAGTCACATGTACTCTGTAGGCTGGTTCATTGCCTCCAGACTTATTTCACATTTGTCTATATTACGTTGTATGTTTTCATGTAATTTTCCCAATAACCACGAAGCCTAAAACCTTCTAAATGTGGCTGCATTATTTCTCATTAAACCCAAAATTGAAATTGATGACAAAGCGGGTTCCAAACCGGAGCGAAGAAGATAATAAGACACAGAAAAAAAAAAATCTTCTATATGTACCTAAGACCCTAATTTGGTCTCATTGCTCCAAATTTGATATAATCAAATGTTTAATTACTTCTCTTGCCATCCATTTTATTGAGTACATGCAATTATCTATATATATTAAATTCATCCAGACGAATTCCCAAGTAAGCGACTTAACTCTCATGATCTTTTCGTGTAGAATTACCCTTTACAGTTTCCAACGTGGTACCTCTGTTTTAAACAATGTCCAATTTTACCACAATTCACAACTATTCTCAACAGTTTAGTCCCTCGGCTACATGGGGAACTTAGCAAATGACTTTGAAAGACTTGCAGCATCCACTGCCTTGCTCTGGGCTCTACCAAAAAGAGGAATATAACGAGAAACCAACAGGTTAGTAGACATTACCAGAGTTAACTTCTCATATTGACTGTTTCTAGTCAAGTTATGTTCTGTCACTACAACTTCGACCCCTTTCTCATTGAAATGTTAAAAATACATAGGTATAAATAAAAACCTTTCATTTTGATACAAGGAAATTATTATTCAGAATCACAGCTGATGCTACCCAAGAAATTCTGTAGCCTAAGCAGCGCTTTGATAACCAATTTCGAACAACTTGGACCCAATTTAGGACTCCTTGGAAAATTTCCGGCAGCCCATAACCCGGCAGAGCAGCTGAACGAAGCCTTTCCGCGACACTTACCCTTACCGACAGTCCTCCATTTCTTCTGCTCGGAGGATAAAACCCATCTGCCTTAAATTAATCACAGTTGTCCCCTTGAGTTTTTTATGTTATATTTCCAAATACACATCCCCTTCCAGATTTTTTTTTTTTGTTTTGTTCATTTTTTTCTTAAGAATAATGAAAAATGCCACTGGAAATGCCATCCTTCCCTCTCAGCTCACTCCAGCCTTTGCTCTCATCATTAGACAAGAACAATACGGCCCTTAATTTTCATTTTAACCCCTATATCTGCCCATCCCAAGCAGGAATCACGAGATGTAGATAAGGCAGTCCGTCCTAATCAGTCCACACAGACTCATTTTTAATTCAACAGGAAAAATACCGGGAATATTTCACTTTTGCTGTTCCTTCAAGCAAAAAAAGGAGAAACGCGCCGAGAAAAGCCCTCAAAACTCCTTTACCTTCCTTTTACCCAGGGAAATTTTATGTAAGATACTAATACTGATTTGATTTTAATTCTATTTGCATAGATTCAGTAACTAAGGCAGAGGAAAAAAAAAAAGAAGCACCAACAAGATCAAATTTTTGCCCAGGAAAACGTGGTTTAGGCAATCATGAAGAGATATCTACCATCTGAGCCTCATCCACGGCAACACCAAATGTTTTGCACTCACGCTGCTTGAAAGAAATTTCTTTCGACGCTGGTAGATGTCAATGACTAACAGACGCAATACCAAAGAGAATACTAATCATATTTTCATATTTCTGGAAAATTCCAATTTTCATAATCACTAGGACGTTTTTCCCTAACACATCTCTCATTAAACTTATTCCTCACCCTGTACGTTCTACCACCAGAGAACGGAGTTTCTCGTTGGGTGTGTACAACAACCACCGGGCAACACAGGCTGCCGTGTGTTTGCCCAGGAGCAGGTCAGCAGCCCTTGAGTCAGAGGCAATATGTGACCTTCAGTGCATAATCTACCTTTCTAAATCTTCACCTTCAGTTACAATCTCATCGGGGAAAGACAACGTGTGCACTTCCACAGGGATGGTCCTTCAGGCACGGGAGATGCCAGTAGAAAAAAGAAAGTGTGTGCGAGTTCCAGGGGAGGAATTTTTTCCTGTAGAAGAGAATGGGAGCAAAGATCCCTAAATTTTTAATGACAGTGGGAAACAGTTTGATATCATAGAATGGTTTAGGTTGGAAGGGACCTTAAAGACCATCTCGTTCCAACCCCCCTGCCCTGGGCAGGGACACCTCCCACCAGCCCAGGTTGCTCCAAGCCCCATCCAACCTGGCCTTGAACGCCTCCAGGGATGGGGCAGCCACAGCTTCTCAGGGCAACCTGCCCCAGGGGCTCACCACCCTCACAGCAAAGAATTTCTTCCTCATATCTCATCTCAATCTCCCCTCTTCCAGTTTGAAGCCATTCCCCCCTTGTCCTCTCACACATGCCCTTGGAAAAAGTCCCTCCCCAGCTTTCTTGTACGCCCCCTTCAGATACTGGACATTGAATTGCTGTCACCATTTTCAGACCCTTTCATAAGTAAAAATCATTATACGGAAGACGAAAAATCCAGAACGAACTTCAGGTGAATGAAGAGACTCAAAAATCTCTTCGATGTTTGTGACAACTGCAAAATATGATGTCAGCCAGGAAATTGTAGGCAATTTTCTTTGCAATTTTCTTTTTTTTTCCCCCAGGTTGCAAAGTGTTCAGATCAAGTTTAAGAATCCACCTTTTATACTCATATACTCTACCCTTAATTCTCGAGGACCTTTAATATCCACAATTACTGCGATGTTATTTGTTTTTTTTTAAAAACTGAATATTCCTTTGCTCCCCCAAATGAATAATAGTACAGATTCCCTCAACGTCATCTCCAACAGACAGGCGAACAAAGCATCGGGGAACCTCGCCAGTCCCCCAGATCTGTTGACTTTGAGATTTTCAAGATGCAAGAAAGGAAGAAACCATTTATACCCGTCTGCTAGCAAGCAAAAGGTTAGGGTTTGACCTTTCGGAATCATTGTTTTCTTCAAACAGAAACTGTACTGACAGTGGCTGGAAGACCACCGAGAACCACGACTCTGGTTCGCTAATGGTTTGCAAAGCCGCAAGGAGACGAAAGCTGCAACCTGCTGGAATGAAGAACCCCACCGGGACATTTAACTATCGCCGGGCTGGGGTCGGTGGGACAGGCTGCATCCCCTTGCGGCACGAACTATTGCTGCTCGTGGAAACCCCACGTTTATTGGGGAGCGCAAACACAACGCGAGAGTCGCCTGCATGGCCTCAGGTTAATTAGCTTCTCCGCATTTCCCCTGCTTATTTTAGGAAAGGTATTATAGGGATCCGTAACCCCGCAAGAGGCACAGAAATGCTTTACCGCTGCAATTAAAATTGGAAGCTGGAACCTCGGCGAGCGCAGCTCCTCCTGAGCCAGGGGAAGGCGGCTGCTCTCCAACGTCTAAGCCCGCAGTAGCGAATGTTCAGCCCCAAACCTGCCATCCATCACCCGGGACGCGGCACCTTTCGCCGCGCCCTCAGGGGTTTCACCATGTTCGGCCACACCACCACTGCAGAGCTCATTGATAAATTTAACCAAAGGTTTAGAATCCAAATTACTGTGTAAATCTCGCCCATCGTGATGCGTGTTTCAACACGCTGGTTGCAATTACGGGCAAATCCATAGCTTTCCTCTTCTGAACTCCACTTTATCGGGCGTTTGTTGCTTCACTTTGTACATATTGATTATTTCTTTTTTTATAAAGTGATTTCAAAATACATGTTGTGCAAGCGCTATAAAAATCAAAGCACAATATTATTCTTGTTAATGCCTGCAGTCCAAGAAAATAGGCAGAACCCTAATATTTTCTACTTCAATACCTTGACAGTCTTAAATACAGCACAGATTTGTGAGTACGGTACAGAAGCAGTGAGGACTGGTGAATTAACTCTTTCCAGCTCCAACCTAACAGTGTACGCTTAAAAATATGTCTAGTGAGTTAAAGATCTGCAGAACAGTATCTGGAAAACTGAAGCTTTCAGTTAGGACATCACTGTGTGGAAAATAATTCTAGATGCCTCAAACAAGCAGGACTTTTACTAGAATAATTAAAAACACGACTGATCTCAGAATCCTAGAATGGTTTGGGTTGGAAGGGACCTTTAAAGGCCATCCAGTCCAACCCTTCTGCCATGAGCAGGGACATGTTCAATTAGATCAGGTTGCTCCAAGCCCCATCCAACCTGATAGTGAATCTTTCCAGGGATGAGGCACCTCCCACCTCTCTGAGCAAACTGGGCCAGTGTCTCACCACACCCACAGGAAAGAATTTCTTCCTAACATCTCATCTAAATCTCCCCTCTTCCAGTTTAAAGCCATTCCCCTCATCCTGTGGCTCCCCTCCCTGATCCAGAGTCCCTCCCCAGCTCTCCTGGAGCCCCTTTAGGCATTGGAAGGGGCTCTAAGGTCTCCCCGGAGCCTTCTCTTCTCCACGCTGAACCCCCCAACTCTCCCAGCCTATCCTCCCAGCAGAGGTTCTCCAGTCCTCCCAGCATCTCCGTGCCCTCCTCTGGCCCCGCTCCAGCAGGTCCATGTCTTTCCTATGTTGGGGACTCCAGAGCTGGAGGCAGTACTCCAGGTGGGGTCTCCCCAGATCAGAGCGCAGCAGAGGGGCACAATTCCCCCCTCGCCCTGCTGGCCACGCTGCTGGGGATGCAGCCCGGGGTGTGGGGGGCTTTCTGGGCTGCCAGCGCACATTGCCACCTCATGGTGAGCTTCTCATCCACCAACACCCCCAGGTCCTTCTCCTCAGGGCTGCACTCAACCCATTCCCCGCCCAGCCTGGATTTGTGCCTGGGATTACCCCAACCCAGATGTAGGACCTTGCGGTTGGCCATGTTGAACTTCATGAGGCTCAGATGGGCTCTCTTCTCCAGCCTGTCCAGGTCCCTCTGGATGGCATCCCCCCCCTCAGGAGTGCCAACCACATCACACAGCTTGGTGTCATCATACAGAAGTATCATAGGAGTTTTTTTTCCTACTGCTGTATATTGACCAGCCTTCCCAACAACTCTGGCTTTAAAGTCTTGGCATCCCTAAGCTCAGTTCAGCAATATTATTCCTTCCTTCTTCTATATTTTGCCCACATACGCTGCCTTCACGGCCTGTCTTGTCCAACGGAGTAACTCACATAGCATCAGGACGCTTTTCAGTCCAAGTATATGGCTCACAATCTGGCTATTAATTTGAAAGGAGCTCGCACATTAATTTATTATATTAATACTTTGCGCTTTTATGGTTTTTTTTCCATTTAAGAATTCCAAAGTACTTTACAAAAAACTAATAAATTAAATCTCGCTATGCTCCTCTGAGATAGCTATTATTAACCACATTACACACAGGTAGAAAAAAGCCTTACAGAAATGCCAAATGAATTACCCAAGGTTGGATAAGAAGCCGGTAACGGAGCTCAAAATGAAAAAGTAAATTTTAGCTCATGCTTTTAACAATTCCTCTCAAAAGAACGAGTACCTCCCAGAGAAAGCAAAACATACAGGAGTGAATCCCGCAACTCTTTATGAATCAGCTTGGATTTTCCCTACGTACAACTGAACATACCATACCAGCTAAAGCTTTCCTAAGGTCAGGATTGTTTTTTCCTTAAGGACAGTGCACAGCCCAAAAAAAGAAACAAGTGGGTTTCGAGTTATAGCCACAAGAAGGGATCCATAAACTGTAGCGCATAGCTAAAATAAACAGTTTTGGGGTAAAAACCCAACGGTAGCAATGCTGATCCTAACGCTACTGTCATCTACGCATCAAGGTTCTACTCTAACGCAAGTGTTTCTTAATTAAATATGTTGGTCTGTACAGTTAAACAATTAAACTCAAACAATAAGAATATAATTTGGTCTACCATATTTTAAATGTAGCGGAGAGAGAAAGAGAAAAAACTCCATAATCCAAATATTTTGATGGACAGTCACACCTCAAAGAAGAAACACAACACATTATGCAAATAATACCTCTAAGAGTAAGATGAAGCCTGTAATTTGGGACCCAACTGAAGAAAATTAAGAGTTGGTTACCTGAAATTTGCAATTCTTTGGACAGGTTTACCTCATGCAGGTTTTCATTAGGATAAATAATAAAATCCACTATAGGAGCCACAGAAAGCCACTAGTAAAGCCAGAAATTACTCAAAACATATGCCACAAGGAGTAAACAGATTGCTTTTCCCAGTGAAGACGCGGTTAACCTCTGCCCTTCACCCCAAAATGCCCCGTTCAGTCAATCAAAAACATTTAATAAAAACAGGCTTTCATCCCATTTTTCTAGATGTCGGATAATCCCGCTGCATGGAAAGAAAATCAAAGGTGTTTCTCAGCCAACCAGAAACGCCGACGAAATTTAAGAGTGGCGCCGTTCAGTCAATTCCCTTTACAGCCGCCACCGGGGACCCCCCAAGCTCTGCTGGTGGCATCGCTCAATGGAGCCCAGGCAGCCACCGGGCACCAGTCACCGGCTCTTCCCACCACCAAACCGCACTGGACTGCTCCGGAGTAAGCTCCTGTTTCCCTTCCCCAGGACACAGCGTCAGACCAGCAATAAACCCCAAGCCACGCTGCACTTCTCTTTATCTCATCTGATAAACAGGAAGACAAATTTTCCTATTTATTTGTGTTGACACGCAAATATTTCAAAAATACTCCAGCAGTACTTATTAAACAAATTCTCCTCCGAGAAGGAAGATGCACAATAACAGGTCCCCAAACTTGCAGCAAGACACATTTGCGGATCCTCAGCCCAATTTTTTTGCTACTTCTTTCAAACATAAACATTTTCACCAGTAGGAGGACACACCGATGGGTGCGGAATTAGCCTGGCGCCGCGCTGCGTGCGTTGAGATGCAGCATACAACGCACTAAGCGCTCTCTCCAACCTACAACGGAAGATGAAAGGGTACAAAAGTTGCGAGGAGGAGACCGTATCTACAGGTTGGCCAGGCAACTGAGGCAGGGTGGGATCTGGAGGAGAAGCAATCAGGGATACGCCGCTGGAGGGGGAGGAGGAGAGCTGAAGCGCTTGGTTTGGTCTGAAGATCTACCCCAGTATCAATGGCACGGGACAGGCACAGAAGGGATGGAGAGGCCCATCCCTCAGGTACATTCATCACAGACTGGTTGGGGTTGGAAGAGACCTCTAGAGACCATCTAGTCCAACCCCCCAACCACCTATTTCTCAGTTTCATCAGTGTCACGACATATCTGATCAACGAGAACCCGCACCTCAATTACCATTAAAACGCATCAAATGGTTCAAAACATCACCCTCCTCTAAATTAAAATAAACAAACCCTTCTCAGAGAAGATCAAGGCCGTTCAACTCCAAGGAAACACGAGCCGACGCACCACTTCCAGGAGTGTCCCACAGAAATGTCACCTCCTGAAGAGCCGCAACGCCAAGCGCTTGTCCCCTCCCTGCCTCGTCTTCCATCCTCCCAATTACCGGCACCCATCTGAAAAGGGGGTTTGTTTCTAAAAGGTATTTCCCACCTGTGGCAGTTCATCCCACTGTACGAAGAAGAAAATCATGAAGCTACCAGAAGTCATCGCATTCAAAGCGATCACATTTTCGTGAACTGAGAATTGTAACTTCAGGCGTGCAATGAGCAGTGTGGGCAAATAAACGTGGAAAAAAATAGCAGCGGGTTTCTTCCAGATTCATTAAGTATAAAAAAAATAAGAAAAAAAAAAAAAAAGAAGAGGGAAACGTAGAACATAAAATGTGAATTGCTGCTAAACAGAATGTTTATTGAAGATTTTTCAGAGGAATGAGTAGTTCTTTAATTGGCAAGTTATTGGTTTCCCGCAGATTAGATGTTATACAATCAAATTGAATTATTGAAATGCCTTCCATCCGCCAATCTATTTACATCAAATATACCGGGTTATTTTTCATACTGTGATGCCGGCCTTCACGGGAAGTCTTTCCAAAACGTTTTTTTAGTGCATTTGGTTCGTAATAGTGACATTTTTACAGTCATTTAATATACGGAATCCAGCCTATTAATGTATTTATCCTGTTTCACCACAGTTATTAAATCTTTAAAGATTTTTTTCATTTGGTTTTTGATTTGTTTGTGGGTTTGTTTTTTTTTTTTTTTAAGACAGTGAAACAAAAGCACAAGCCAAGGAAAAACAAATTCCGATGTACTGGCACGCGCTTCAAAGGGTATTCGGAGAGACAGCAGGGTGGTCTGATGGTCTGACCAAAGACTTGCCCGGAGCCTTGATATCCCACGCGACTCCAGCAGCTCTGCGACCTCAGGCGATGCGCTTACCTTCCAAGGTCTCAAACAGCCTCAACGTGAGCCCTTAGCACACCGTGGTGGCTAACAAAGCTAGCGGAAGCCTTGGATGTTTAAAGAGAAGAACATCAAGGAGAAGAAAGGGTCTGATCTTGCCCGACTACTTGGCCTTTCTGAGACCGCTTCTACAGCGCCGTGCCTCGTGCTGGTACCCGCTTCAAGGGAGATACGGAGACTCCAGGCCGAAGGAGCACAAAGGAAGGCCACAGAAACCATCCAGGAGCTGCGGACCGCGAGGCTTCACGTGTTTCATGTCTCCAGCTGATTGAAAACACTGAAAGGTGACTACGGCGCCGTGAAGAGGGACCGCATTTAAAACACTTGTGGCTTCCCTAGAAGACCGCCAATTCTTCCCATCCTAATTAACCGACTGTTATTTTTTCTTAACGCTGTTTTAGAAACGGCCCGTACTTGAAGGATTGCAGAGCTACTATTACATGCTATTTATTTGGATGCCACCGAAGAAGACACGCAACCGGTTTTGTTCCGCGCGCAGATAGAGCGTGTGATTGATGCTCTGCGGTCCCCATGCCGAGCAGCGAGCGTGGCCGGGCTGCCCTTCCACACACCCCCGCCTGAGCTGCTGCATTTTGCTTTCCGTCAAAACGAGCCCAAATCTTAATTAAGTACATTAAACGCCGAGCTCTACTGCCTCTGCGTGGAGTCCTTTTAGACTGGAAGGAAGTAAAGAAAAACCTCTGTAGGATGGTATCAAGAGAGAACAAGGCTCAGCCACGGTAAGGAGAGGGAAGGAGCTCGATGGCAGCGAGGAGGGATTGAAATGGCGTTCAGGATTCGATTTTGTGACTGATCAGCCACAGAGCAGTGTCCAACCAACACGTTGATCCACGGCAAAGGACAAGTCTAATCGCGTAATTGTTAGTTACCGACTTGGGTTCACCTTAAACTCCAGGA
>NW_009649943.1:181019-183081 GCF_000708025.1 Charadrius vociferus
CAAACACTACACAACGGTATTTCACCTAAAACACAGCCAGCACAGAAGGTTTTATTCATGCACCAGTAATCATTAGACGCCTGGGCTGCATTTATTCTACTGACTCGTTCAAGAGAGACATTCGCTCTTTTTGTCAGAGTTGAAGATATTATTCATTAAAGCCCATATCCATCGCCCGACTGCTTACAGCAGAGCTACGAGCACTGTGAAACACATTTATTCCATATTCCCCAAAATAACACCTCCCCAAAAAAGTAACGAAGGCCCCTATCTGCCTTATTAGAGACTTCTTCTTCAAAACAATAATTAGATTAATTACGCCACGCTCGTGAAGGCGTAGTTTTATTACTCTGCAGCAAAACTCCATAAAGCTGCCGTTACTCCAAATCAAGAGAATGCATCTAATTAGACAGGGGGGTTGTCGCATTAGATTTCAACAAACCGATGGTGGCATGAAAGCAGCCCAGGGATGAATTAGATTTTTGCGAAGATTAATTGCCACATTAACAAAACAAAGCCCAACCAGTGTGAGGCAATATCACACAACTGGGCCTAATCACTTTCTAAGCAAATTTTAAATGGTAATACTAAATATATTCGATTAAGAAAACAGCTGTCACACATACTTTAAAGAGATGTTCCTCTGGCCTCGCTGCATCTTCCCACTAGAGAAAAACAACACGGCGGGGAAGCTCAAATAATGCCAACACCAACAGCACTGACATTTTAAGATATTCATCTCCTCAACGATCATATAAGGACACATGATGGTTCCCAACGGATTTTTTGGGAGGACTGGGAATGTTTTACTTTCTTCATTAAAGTAAGTCTAACACAAACCAACATAATTTCTCTCCCCCTTCGAGGACATGTATAAATCATCGTGGTTTAAGAACACACTGCTGTCATCAAATCGCAATACTTATGTCACTGTAGAGGAGTACCTTCCTGATGATTTTGATATCCTCTCACTTTAATATCTCCCTGTAGCTCTACAGCCCATGGTATCAAAAGATGATAAAAGAACAAGTGACACCTGTTAGAGCAATGTCTGTAAACCTCTCTTTCCATCCATAGAGGAAAAACACGTGTTATCATGACAATGCCATCTCTGGTTTTATTTTACACTGGATAATTTCAGGAATTTCATGCATAAGGTGAAAAAAATCATTTTACCACATCAGTTGCCCATTCCAAGATATTCTGCTAATGGGAGAAGAGCGGCAGTGAATTTACGATTACCCCATATCTCCATTTCTCTCCACCGTGGCCTTTAAATCAAAGCCTTTCTGTCAGGCAGGAGGAGGGTGCGCTGGGGAGACGAAGACCAATGCAGGGACAACCTGTGGGACACGCTTCCTCGCTGGATGGTGTTGTGCCACAGACGGCGCGGTTTAACCCCGGGGAATCACTGAAGCTTCCAGAGAAGTGTCATTTTAAATTCCCAAATCAAATTCTTCAGGATGATGGATGAGTAAAGAACAAAACAAAATCAACCCAAAAGGCGGATTCCTAATATTGACACAAAAAGGGAACTCTCCTTCCAGCCCCGCCTCCAGCTTTGAAAATCTAACATACCAGTATAAGAAAGACCACACTGGGATTGAAACTGGAAAGCTGGGCGGCAGGTCAGTGGCTTGTAGCTAAAACCATCCAGGCAGTGAACATCAGCATCATCCCCACCTTCCCTAAGCACGTCTTTCCAACCTCCTGCACTGCTGAGGACGGAGGGCAGTGGCTGCAGATGACACACGCTCCCATTCCCCGCTCTTGTCCCTTCCACACTGGTGCCTCTGCCCAGGGAAAGGAATCATAGAATGGTTTGGGTTGGAAGAGACCTTGAAGATCGTCCAGTCCCACCCCCCTGCCCTGGGCAGGGACACATCCCACCAGCCCAGGTTGCTCCAAGCCCCGTCCAACCTGGCCTTGAACACCTCCAGGGATGGGGCAGCCACAGCTTCTCGGGGCAACCTGCACCAGGGGCTCACCACCCTCATTTCTTTGTATTTCTTCCTCATATCTCATCTGAATCTCCCCTCTTCCAGTTTAAAACCGTTACCTC
>NW_009649943.1:183487-187580 GCF_000708025.1 Charadrius vociferus
TCCAGCCTGTCCAGGTCCCTCTGGATGGCATCCCTCCCCTCCAGCGTGTTGACCGCACCGCATAGATGAGAATGAGATCCTCCTCCTCCCGCCGACCCCTGCTGCCTCCCACCCAGCAAAGAGCAACGCTCTCTCTTGCCAGCAGCGGTTCCTGGATGCAAAATTTCCGTTTGGCAGCACTGCATGTTATAAACCTCATTTCTTGCAAATCTGATCTCTTCCGTCTCATTCATCAGCACAGCCGTAGTTTTACAGCAGCTGATTTGCTGTCATCGCTCTCGAGCTGTACAGTACCACAATCCTTTAAAAACAGTAAAAATTTGCACATGATGTCACGTTTGGGGCTTTTTGGGTTTCCCTTTCTTTCAGTAGCTTCCACTTGAAGATGATATTTAATAGGCTGCCCAGGGAGGTGGTGGATTTGCCATCCCTGGAGGTGTTTAAAAAAAGCGTAGATGTGGTGCTCAGGGACATGGTTTAGAGGTGGTTTTGTCAGGGTAGGTTGATGGTTGGACTTGATGATCTTAAAGGTCCCTTCCAACCTCAGCGATTCTACGATTCTGTGACCAGCTAGGGCAGAGTCCCAAATTTACTCTCCTTCTTTTGAATCGAATTTCGCAGATTCCACCCATCGCCCTTTTCTAACCAACTCCTCGTGCCTCCATGGGTTCTTTCGTTAATTTCCCGGCTCTTACCCAAGTGATGGAAGGGGCTCTTGAGACAACTGACGGTTCACAGCAAACAAATTGATGGCCTCCAGTGGGAACGTCATACCTGCCTTCTGCATATTCAGCCGATGACATCCACAGCTGACCTTATCGAAGATTTGCTCTCATATTTTTCAGTGTCAATTTTTCCTATTACCCCAGCAACCTTACAGCTTTAAATTATTGTATCCACGTCTAAATCTCCTCCCGTACCCAAAGATTAACAAGCAGCCCGGTCTTGCTGCCTCTTTGCCAACAGGCAGCTAAAGTACAATAAGCTCTTTGCATCAATACCGTGATTTTGGGGGGCTTCCTCATGTCAAGCAGACACCTCGCCTCTATCCGTGTTCATTTTTATAGTCCTTCTGTAATAACCCAAACGTTTCCACTGAAGCATACCCAGTAATTAAGAAGGCACTGCTGATAGACATCCAGCCTGATAGCGGGGTGATCTGAAGGTTGCTAAAATAATTCCTCCAGCTCTCCAGGGTCCTTGTCATTTGTTAGGGCACAGCACAAACCTACGGAGACCTTGTCATGCCCCGACTGAACTCAACCAGCTGCCGGATATTTCTTGACAGGTCCCATGACTTAAACCCTTCCTCACCGGAGCAGACAAGGTCAGAGCAGCACGCGGGTGCCGAACTCGCCTGCCAGATGGGCTCCGACATGAGACGGCTTTGCTAACGGTCTTTACTTCTTCAATATAATTCCTCTGAAAGAGAAAACATCTTTTACACCTGAACTTCTCTAGTTCTAGGCAACTGCCAGCGAACAGGCTCTGGATACCAAACTCATTAGAGAAGTATGACATCTACGAAAGAGGACGCAGAGGATAAAGATTTCTTTCTTCATTTCGCATCTTCTGGTGAAGCTTAGTCCTCCCTTAACCTCCTTAACTTTGCTTGGGACTTTCTTTTCTCACAACTCAGCCCTCAAAAAGTATGAGAGAAGATTAATGTCCTTCGGATGTGAGCGATTATCATTAAGGACACTTTCAAGCCACCTCTCCTTTGCTCTGATCTGGGAAATTCTAGGGTCTGGAGCACGCCCCAGGGTAACCTGCAAGTCTACAGTTATTTAGTAGAACTCTATTTGTCAACTTTAACCAAAACCCACAGATTCTTTCAGATCTCAAAGCACCTCAGAGGCGGATGATCAGTTCTAGCACAGCCTGTATGGATAACCCACCTACTGTTTGTGTCATCAAAAGGTCTGGGGTGTTAAAAAAAAAAAATAGCTAAGAGATAACAGGGCTAAAAAGGGCAGAAACAGCCATTTGTCCACCTCGGCAGAAGGAAAACGTAAGCGGGATGCGCTAAAATCCCAGCCAGAGCCCCAGAGAGAAGCTTGCCTCGATGCACTCCCGTTGACTTCCCCAGCAAAGCTGGGCTGCCCCTCACTGAATGATGGCCTCGACAGGACATACCATAGGAATTCCCTCGACTTTTATTCCTCCTTGCTGACTTCTTGGCTTTGTTCACGGGGGCAGGCGAAGCAGAACACTAACCCCTGCACGCCGTGCACAATTAGCGACCTCAACACAAAAGAAAATGAAAAGCTCTGTTTCAGCAGAAAATGGACACAGCAACTCAAATCTAAGCCCTTCTGGTGGACCAAACCAGATTTTCTTTCCCAGGATGCTTTATTTGATATGAATCATAGATTCAGAGAATGGTTTAGGTTGGAAGGGACCTTGCAAGATCATCTAGTTCCAACCCGCCTGCCATGAAACATCAAAGATTGCAGAGGTTGGTAATTAAGAACATGAACCAGCCAGGAGTGGTACCCAGCAACCATGTGGGAATTGCAGGTATCTCACACCGCTCCCTGGTTTGGAAATAACATCTACTGCAAACAAGGAAGATAAAAATGAGGATTTCAATATGAAGCTTTGGACACATTAAGATAATACCTAAACCACACTTACCCTTCCAGTATCTAAAGGGGACCTACAGGAGAGCTGGATAAGGACTTTTTCCAAGGGCACGGAGTGGTAGGATGAGGGGCAATAGCTTCAAACTGGAAGAGGGGAGACTTAGATGAGATATTAGGAAGAAATTTTTCCCTGTGAGGGTGGTGAGGTTCTCTGGCGCAGGTTGCCAAGAGAAGCTGGGGCTGCCCCATCCCTGGAGGTGTTCAAGACCAGGTTGGACGGGGCTTGGAGCAACCTGGGCTGGTGGGAGGTGTCCCTGCCCAGGGAAGGGGGTTGGACTGGGTGATCTGTAAGGTCCCTTCCAACCTAAACCATTCTATGATTCTATGAATTTTGGAGAAACACCAAAAGCAGTGTGAACATGAGCGGCCGTGCTGCACGGGGGGAAGTCTCTGCAGTCACTTGTGCGATGGGTTTATCAGAGAGCTGAAACCTCAACCAGTGGTGCCTACTATAACAACCCTCATTTAAAAACCAAAACAAAACAATGAAAAAAAAATCCCAAACCAAAACACAAACCCCTCAAAAACCATGGAGAGATCAAAATACGTGCTTTTTTGCCCCCAAAAAGCACCAAAGCAAGCTGTCACTGAAGGCAGTGGTCACTCTGCGTAAAGGACAGATTTTGTCTTTTTTTTTTTTTTCCTTTTTTTAAATAAACCCCAAATGAACAACACAAAAGCAGCGCAAACTTACTGTCCTTGTTCACCAAACCAGTTTATGCTCATCTCTCTGCATGAAACCACCTCTTTCATTCAACGAGCTCTGGGTGGCCACCAGAAAGACGAGGTGAAACAGGTACCGCATTTCTTTCACGACCTTTATCTTTCGAAGACCACCGCAACGGGTTGTGAAGCTGCTCGCTGTAGTAGGCGTTTGCAGAAGGCACGCCAAGGTTGAAGCAGATATCCTTTGTTAAACTCAATAAATGAACAGAAAGGCAATACGGTTTGAGTAGAAAGACAGCCAATACAAGTGGGATTCTGTGGGTTGGTATAACTCCAGGCTAACTCGTTTAAAAAAAAAAAAATAAATATTAAGACAACTCTGCTAGCCCTTTTCTTCTTTTACCCAAAATACCACAGTAGGACAAGGTGTTTTTTTTCCTTAGAATTAGAAACCATGATCAATGCATAAGAAATACTCAAGTGCTAATGGTTGACATGGACCGTAAAGCGTAGGTTGTAATTTTAAATGTGGGTTATCAGCTTTCATAGGGAGGGGATGGGATTCTCGTGACGTGGCTTATCCACGTCAGGTTCTATTTCTAACGAGTTTATTGTAAAATAATGATTGTTATTATTATTTGACACACAATCGCTTAACGGAAGCACCATTATCTGAGCTACGCAGAAAGTCAGATGATTAAATGCTTCTCCCTGACCTTAAATTTCCATGTGTTTATGAGATGTCCTTGATGAAGATAATGGAGTTGGCCACGGACGATCCG
>NW_009649943.1:187679-193543 GCF_000708025.1 Charadrius vociferus
GAAGAGAAGAGCATTAATTTACAAATAAATAATGCAGGAAATTGTGTTTTAATATCGAGCATCTTCCTTTAGCTTGAAAAAAAAGCACCTAGTAGGTTTACAGTACGGTAAAACGGCCAAACCAGTTGAAGTTACTCCGCTTACCACCATTAACTGTGCACGAGAAGGTTGGGATTTCCGTGGTTTCACCTTCCCGCATGGCGAGCGTGAGCCCCAACCCCAGCTCCTCCAAGACAGACCCTTCTGCCTCAGCCCCTTCTCTTTAATGGCCTTTCCAATCATTTATCAATGGTTTTCTTTCCGTCATCAAATATTAAACTAATGATTATGTGGAGTATTTCTAGTAGAAGGAAAGGACTGGCTAGGGGTTCTCAGGACGTCAAGGAAAACCCTTGGGAAAGCTGATTCACTCTACCACAGTTTTGGACTGGAGTTGCCGAGATCGTCGATTTAATGTAGTTTTAGATAAATATCAAGTCCAGCACCACACCTATTCATCTTGTGTCTTCTCGGTTTCTCCATCCAGGTTTCAAACACAGGCTCCAAAGGCCGAGGTCTCGGCTTTTCACCAGCTCATTGCCTACTGGCAGCAATTTCAGATCTGTAACCGTCTTAAACAAACCCTGGACTACGGACTGGTTTCGAAGCCACACTCCCTCACACACACACACATCTGTTACACAAATCATAAACCACGGCAACGGGAATACGCCGCTTGGGTAGAGCAACCACACGTGGACGGGAGAAGCCTTCTCGACGTCTCCCTACATCACCGCTGATGACTCTATGGTCATCACTATATCATACCGATGACTATATGGTCATCACTATATGATACAGCACTTTTTGGTTCACTCCTGGAAGGAGCCGCATGCCCGGCTTTCAAATAAGAGCTAAAACGTCACGACAAACAAGAATAATTGCGCCATTTGGGTGCAGGGTGAATGTACGCAGCCTTCCCCTACGCGAGTGTATTAGGAATTAAATCCGTCAACGGTGGACATAAATAAAAAGGAAATGACTATCAGAAAAGAATAAATATGAGGGGAAATGGAGATAAATGCGCACTGGCAGCTTTAGACTGATGACAGTCATTAAGACAAGTCACTCAGTCTGCAAATTAGTATCTCTTTTTTTTCCCCCAAAGAGCAATTCTATTAATAATAATAACAACAATATTATGAATGCTAAAAATAAATACTCATTGAGAATTATAAATGCATCAGCGCTGTAATTATTATAGCTACCACTATCACAATATATTAAAATACATTTATTTATGTATACAACACAGATAACTTTATAGCATCTTCCCAAAAACAGAACACCAATTAAAGAGTTTGAATATATAGATGTATAAAATTAAACCGTCCTCCTCCTACTCTATACAGCATCCTGCCTCGCTTATTTTTCTGGGACAAAAATTTCACTCTTGCCATTAATAGCTGCAGGTCACCGGGGAAAAAGCCTGTGTGTTTTAAGAAGACTTAAATACACTGAGAAGGAGAAATACTGCCTATACGAAGGTTAAGGAGACATTTCTATTTTTCCTAGGAGAACCGAGCACAAGGAGAAAGCTTTTTTCAAAAGGCAATCCTTACCTCCTCCTCTTCGTGTACCTCCGTGAGAACTCCCGATCTGAGACAATTTTGACTGCTGCTCCGAGTCTCGCCCTTTCTGGGAAGGGCCCAAACTTATACTGGGAATCTTTGGCCACGCACTCTTCTGGCATTATATTATGAGATTAAATTCTTCATCAAAACTACCAAAAATGAAAGGTTAATGGTTTGAACCTTCTTATTTCTGGAAAGTTTTAATTAATGTACACATTTAAAAATGTAAAACATTTTTGTTTTTAAACAGACTGCAAATTCCTCCAGTTGTTCACTGGATATGACTGGTAAAAAGGAAATTAATATATTCCCAGCCATCCTTCCATTCCGTATCCATGTCCCGTTTGTTTCCTCAAACACGATGAAGGAGGATCTAAGACTTTCTTAGTGCGTTGCAGAGCTGTCCATGACTATTTCACCGAACACCCTCCGTTTTCATGACAACAAAAAATGCACCAGAGCACCAATTTCTCAACTATGAGCTAGCAGAATGAGAGAGAATTAATTTACATTTACTTGAGGCCAAAACTTTTCTTAATAAAATGAAAGCTTACACTCGGAATTCAATGTACGCTACTTTCAACGCTCTGCTTTCAACTGGGAAGGAACCAGCTATCCAAAAAAGCACAGGGCAAAGTCTGAGCTCTATAAAATATGCAAAACTCATGGCTATATTTGAAAGAAAATGTTTAACACCAGGAAGATTCAGCTTAGAGCCCTAAAAACTGGTTTTCATCAGGAGAGCAGCTAAGTCTGCTGCTGGATTAGACTCAAGCTCAAGATTCGGAGTGGCTCCCATTCAGAGTAACAGGGAATTCTCAAGACATGCAGACCCCAAATTTTCATTTATCTATAAAAGGTCCACAATTTCTTCTTTTATTTTTTAAGAGATTATAATTATTTACTCTAAAGGGAAAAAGAAATATTGAGATTGCCTTGAAGTCTAACTGATGATAGCTGGTTTCCATCCATCCGGATCATTGCGACGTGCAAAAGAACCTTTTATTCTTTCTCTATAGAAATTTAATTTAAATAAATAAGCGAGAAAACTAAACAGAATGTTATAAAATATCCAGAAGAGTTTCAATGGATATTTTTCCTTTCTAACACCACTGTGATGTGCAAAAAGAACCTTGTATTCTTTCTCTATGGAACTTTAATTTAAATAAAAACATGAGAAAACTAAACAGAATGTTACAAAATATCCAGAACAGTTTCAATGGATATTTTTCCTTTCTAAACCAAAAGCATCGGTTATCAGTAGCCTACTAGAGACTGTATCCTACTACAAGGTATAGGAAGCACACACTGTGAGCAAGAATTAGCTAAAACCAGCCTAAAATACAGCATTTGCTTGACACAGTCAGGTATTGAATGTTAAGTCTCTGCTTTTTTCCCCTTAAAACATACTCCTCCATAGCCTTTATATGCTAAGCATACTCTGAGAAATACGTGTGAAAACAAAATAGAGGAAATAAAAAATAGGAGTAGCTTAGACCTCTTATATGATCATTTCTTCAATAAATCCCTAAAACGGACTCAAAGGAAAAATCAACAAGTGATGCACAAGAAAACAAGGCATGGGCTTAGCTCAGGTTTTTGGGTGGGTTTTTTTGAGGCATTTTTTCACCTTTGTGTTAGAACAAGAGAACTACCCCTGACTGGAAAGGTCTGGAAGCCGAAAAGCATTCTCTGCGGCCTTCAGGGAGATAACAGTAAGAGCCACTGAGGGCAAATTTGGGGAAAAAAATGGTTTAAATAAATTACAATTAGGGTTGGGGTTTTTTTGCAGATAAGAGATGAACAGAGATGATTTTTGCATATATACATGATGAAAATCCTCCAGGGATGCACAGGAATACGCAGAGGACAAAACCAAGGCGATGTTTTGGACTGGACAGGGGTTCAGCTGCGGCGCTAAGACAGGAGCTCAAACATGTGCAACAGGGAAATATTCTATAACGGAGTTATTTCTGCCTTCACTAACTGCACGGACTGTTGCACGCTACTCCCTTTGCTCTTCCTGGGCTTCAGGGGACCGAAACAGAAACAAGGCGAGAGCAGGGCCAAAGCGACCTCCTCCTCCTCCTCTGCAGGGAAACATGGGTGTCTGCTCAGTTGTGGTGTCGCGGTTTAACCCCGCGAGGACCACGTGGCCGCTCGCTCACCCCCTCAACTGCGATGGGGGAGAGAATTGGAAGGGTGAAAGCGAGGAAGAACTCATGGGTTGAGATAAAGATGGTTTAATAGGTAGAGATGGTGTTCAGCCATCCCCAGGACAGCCGCGCTCCATCACGCCTAAGGGTGACTTGGGAAGACAAAAGTCATCACTCCCAACAACCCCCTCTTCCTTCTTCTTCCCCAGTTTCATGTACTGAGCATGACATCACATGGTATGGAACATCATGGTCAGCTGGGGTCGGCTGTCCCAGCCGTGTCCCCTCCCAACTCCTTGTGCCTCACAGCCCATCGCTGGCGGGGCGGCTTGGAGGGGCGCAAAGGCCTTGAGAGCTCAGTAACAACCAAACCCACCAGCGCATGATCAACACTGTTCCCATCCCAGATCCAAACCACAGCACTACAGCAGCTGCTAGTAAGAAAGTCACCTCCACCCCAGCTGAAACCATCACACCCAGGTCCAAAACAACCTCCCGTACAACAGGGGCTGCATGTCAGAACTCATCCCCATACCTCTTATCGAATGGGAGTTCCCCACAAATCCTCCACGAGATCAAACTCCGGCGGAGGAGAAGCTATGAAGTCCTCAAGAGAAGCTGGAGCCCGGGTCAGCGCTCACAACAAGGGAAAGGTGCTTTTCCCTTGAAAAGACTAAAGGCACCATTGAAAGAGTCAACGTCTCGCCGTCATTCAGCACGCGGCTCCGCAGTGCTCCGAAAGCATAAAAGTTACTGACCTGTCCAAATTCCTGAACGATTTAGGCTCTGCTAAGAGGACACTTACAGCTTTAACTAGAAGACGGCATACAAGGAATAAATTCTGATAAATCAGAATAAGGAAAGGATACTAAACTGCCCCTGAGCTGGAGGGTATCTTGCAATACCCTGATGAAATTATTCTGTAGGAATATTCTGTAAAATACGTTGCCGGAGAAAGTTTAAGGTAAGCCGTGCGGTACAGACCAAATGTTTTATTCTTCAGTAATTCTAGCAAATCTGAGCTTGCAGAGAAGATACACTGATGGAAAAAAAATAAATACATACATCCATATTACCTTTTCCTCCAGTAGTGTACTACAGCTATTCCCTAGAAGAAAAATAAAACAAAACAAAAAGCCCAATAATATCAACTCAAAAACGAAAGGCAGCTAAAAGCTCAAATCCAACATCCAGGACGTGCTTTTAAAACATCCCATATGCCCTTGTTTTTAGCTTTCTCTAAAATTTGAGCATTTTTGTGGAGAGCATTAATCTCTTGGAAGCAGAGAGAAAAAAATAAGCACACAAAATGCCAGCAACACCGGAGAAACATTATTCTGAACATTCAGGAATAACTCCAGCTCGAGTCAGACCCAAAACCTCATCTGTTGATATCAAAGAGCTTGCCAAGACAAATGCCCTTCTCCTGGGTATATTATCCCGCTTAATACATAAGCCGTAAGAACCGTTTTGTCAGTATTACGTCTCAACACAAAGGGACGGAACATCCCCTGAGCCAGAACATCCCCGGTACCTTTCATCCATTCATAGAGCAGAGCAGTCATTTTGCAAGGAGTCGTTCTCACGTGAGTAAAATCACCTACAGACACTGACAAATTTCTCTTCTTGATACTTTGCTCTTCTGCAGCGGTTGTCAGAATCCAGACGCACATTTAGAAAACAAACAGACAGCACAGCTCCAAAATTCTCATCGATTTTCCTGCAAATCCCTCAAACGAAGCTGCAATACATTTTCATCTCATACATTAAAATCTAGATAAGCCCTGACGGCGTATCAGAGGCAGAATTTCAATTCGAAGCCATGTCAGATTTCAGCAATACGTTGCTTGCTCTAACTGGCGATTCCCGAGCCACCATTGATCAAGATGCCGAACTGGATCACAATTTGTCACTCAACGCTACGCAAACCAACCTGGAAACACCAGTTTTCTTTGCTGGCCCACACATAGGGTCAAGCGTAACTCCAGTGTCCCCATCTCCAGGAGTACAAGGGTTGCTACATCCCCAAAAACCATCTCACAGATTTGTTTCGCGTTACACCCATCGTGAGAAGTTGTCTGATCGATTCCCAGTG
>NW_009649944.1:0-4209 GCF_000708025.1 Charadrius vociferus
GTTATGGGAGACTGTGTCAAAAGCCTTTGTTGTTTTTCCAACAAATGTCTGGGTAGTTGGAGTCACCCATAAGAACCAGGTTCTGTTGACCCAAAGCTTGCTTAAGTGACCCAAATATTGCTTCCTTGGCCTTTTTGTCTTGGTTTGGAGGTCGGTAGCAGATGCCTACTGTAGGATCCCCCTTGGAGACGACCCCTCTGATCTTGACCTAGAGGCATTCCATAGGGCTTCCACAATCACTGTAGTTGACTTCTATACATTCAAGGTTCTCCTTAACGTAGAGCACAACTTCTCCTCCTCTTCTTCCCTGCCTGTCTTTACGAAACAGCCTATAGCCATCCATCGCGATCCTCCAGTCATGTGAGTTGCTCCACCATGTTTCACTTATTCCTATGATATGATAGCTATCATTACTAAGGTAAGTGCAGCCTCTGAGAAGGGGCAGAATGGAAGCTGGGGACACGTGGCACCAAGAGGAAGGCTCCTGCCCCACCTAAGGGCTTACAGCTACAAAATAGGTTCACCGCCCTCAAAGGTGAAGAGAAGCCAGATGTGCTTTCAAGCAAAGAATCTGAGCCACCTCACCCTAAACCATGCAAAACCACCAGGAAGAAGCAGCGAGCGATAGTAGTGGGTGATTCCCTGCTGCAGGGGACAGAGGCACCCATCTGCCTACCTAACCTATGAACAAGAGAGGTTTGCTGCTGGCTGGGGTCCTGGATCTGGGATGTTGTGGAGGAACTGCCCAAGTTTGTCTGGCCCTCTGACTACTACCCCCTGCTGTTCTTCCATGTGGGCACCAATGAAACTGCCAGGGGCAACCTGGAGAGTATCAAAAGTGACTACAGAGCTCTGGAGGTGGCAGTTAAGGACATGAGGGCCAAGGTGGTGTTCCCCTCAATCCTGCAGGTGAGGGAAAAGGGTATGAGGAGGAGGGCACTGATAATGCATGTCAACAATTGGTTCTGGAACTGGTGTTGGCAACAGGGTTTTGGTTTCTATGACCATGGGAGCCGGTTTGCAGATCGACGTCTGCTTGGGAGAGGTGGGATCCACTTCACTAAGCGGGGCAAAGGTATCTTTGCCAGTATGATGGCTGACCTGGTAAGGAGGGCTTTAAACTAGGAATGATGGGGGAGGGAGAGAGTTACCAGCAGCCCTGTGAGGGAGCATCACACAGGGTTGATAAGCAAAGGGCCTGGAGTAACGTGACAGGAAGGGATCACAAAATAAATAAATAAAAAGGGACTCAAGCAGGGTCACCTCCAGCATTTGCATATAAGCAAGGAAGTACCTACAAGGCACCATTATGGAGGAATCCCCAAAAGCCTTTCTGGCTGTATCTGTATTTCCTGTATTAAATTTTAAAAATACTACACTTGGTTAAACAATAAAAATGCATATCACATCCTTAAATAATCAGGAATCTGCCCATCCTCTGTCGAGAAAATCTGAATTTCTAAATACAAAATTAAGAGGGTAAAAAATGCTTAAGAAAACCCACTCTCCTTCCACATACTACTGTTAAGTTTCCCTCCACAGAACAAAATAATCCCACCACATATATGGGAGGAAAAATGAGGGGTAAGGAAAAGAGAAGGATATTGTTCATTTTTTCAAGTTTTGTTGGGGGGGTAAATTCTAGTGATAAATAAGATTCCTTATATGGAGAGTACACAATGCCAGCAAACAAATGAGAGTTTCTGTGATGTAAACACAAAATACCTGTAGTGGTCTTAAATCGGTCACGAATAAAGAGAAGACAGATAAGGGTGACATTCTAGTCAGTGTCTGCTACAGGCCATCTGACTAGGAAGAACAAGTGGATCAGGCCCTCTACAGACAGCTAGGAGCAGCTTCATGTTCAGAGGTCCTGGTCCTTATGAGGGTCTTCAACCACCCTGATATCTGCTGTAGGGACAACACAGCAGGGAATAAACATTCTGGGAGGTTCCTGGACTGCATAGATGACAACTTCCTGACCTAAGTGATAGAGGAGCGAACAAGGAGAGGTGCCATGCTGGACCTCATACTCACCAACAAGGAGGGGCTCATTGGGGATATGAAGATCGAAGGCAGCCTTGGCTGCAGT
This sequence comes from Charadrius vociferus, assembly GCF_000708025.1. Taxonomy (NCBI): domain Eukaryota; kingdom Metazoa; phylum Chordata; class Aves; order Charadriiformes; family Charadriidae; genus Charadrius; species Charadrius vociferus. The sequence continues at coordinate 2,093 of NW_009649944.1, forward strand.
GATCATGAAATGGTAGAGTTCAGGATCCTGAGAGGAGGGAGGAGGACAAAAAGCAGAATAACAACCCTGGATTTCAGAACAGACTTTGGCATCTTCAAAGATCTGCTTGGAAGAGTCCTGTGGGAAAAGGCCCTGGAGGGAAGAGGGACCCATGAAATCTGGTTAATATTCAAGGATCACCTCCAAGCTCAAGAGTGGTACGTCTCAAGGAGTTGGAAGTCAGGCAAAAATGCTTGGAGGCCTGCATGGATAAACAAGGAGCTCCTGGCCAAACCCAAACACAAAAAGGACGCATACAGATAGTGGAAACAAGGGTGGGTAACCTGGGAGGAATACAGAAACATTCTCTGAGCATGCAGGGATGAGGTTAGGAAAGATAAAGCCCAAATGGAATTGAATCTGGCCAGGGATGTCAATGGCAACAAGAAGGGCTTCTGTAAGTACATAGATGACAAAAGGAACATGAGGGAAAACATGGGCCCATTGCTGAATGAGATGGGGGACATGGTGACACAGGGCATGGAAAAGGCTGAGGTACTGAATGCTTTCTTTGCCTCAGTCTTTAATGGGAAAACCGGCCTTCAGGAATCCCAGGCCCTAGAGACCAGGGGGAAAATGTTAAGCAAGAAAGATGTACCCTTGGTGGAAGATGATCAGGTCAGGGACTACTTAAGCAAACTGGACATACATAAGTCCATGGGCCCTGATGGGATGCATCCATGAGTGCTGAGGGAGCTGGCTGATGCCTATGAGGAAAGGCTGAGAGAGTTGGGGTTGTTCAGCCTGGAGAAGAGAAGGCTCCGGGGAGATCTTATTGCGGCCTTCCAGTACCTAAAGGGGGCCTACAGGAGAGCTGGGGAAGGACTTTTTCCAAGGGCATGTAGTGATAGGGCTTTGAGCACTGGTCTAGTGGGAGGTGTCCCTGCCTATGGCAGGGGGGGTGGGACTCGATGATCTTCAAGGTCCCTTCCAACCTAAACCATTCTATGTCATTGCGAGGACACTCTCGATAATCTTTGATTTATCATCGTTATTGGCAGAGGTGTCTGGGGGCTGGAGGAAAGCAGTTGTCACTCCTGTCTTCAAGAAGGGCTAGAAGGAGGACCCAGGGAACTACAGGCTGGTTAGCCTCACCTCAATCCCCAGGGAAGGTGATGGAACAGCTAATCCTGGGAACCATTTCCAGGCACATGAAGGAGAAGAAAGTCATCAGGAGTAGTCATCATGGCTTCATCAAGGGGGAGTCATGCTTGACCAACTTGATAAACTTCTATGATGAAATGACTGGCCTGGTAGGCAAGGGGAGAGCAGTCACTATTGTCTACCTGGACTTCAGGAAGGCCTTTGACACTGTTTTCCATAAGATCCTCACAGAGAAGCTGTTGATGTATGGGCCGGATGAGCAGACAGGGAGGTGGATTGACAGCTGGCTGAACAGCTGGGCCCAGAGCATGGTAATCAGTGGCACAAAGTCCAGTTGGAGGCCAGTAACTAGTGGCGTACCCCAGGGGTCAATACTGGGTCTGATCCTGTTCAACACCTTCATTAATAACCTGGATGATGTGACAGCATGTACCCTCAGCAAATTTGTAGATGACACAAAACTGGAAGTAGTGTCTGATACATCACAGGGTTGTGCTGCCATCCAGAGGGACTTTGAGAAATGGGCTGACAGGAACCTCATGAAGTTCAACAAGGGGAAGTGCCAAGTCCTGCACCTGGGGAAGAACAACCCCATGCATCAGTACATGCTGTGAGCCGACCAGTTGGAAAGAAGCTTGGCAGAAAAGGACCTGTGGGTCCTGGTGGACACCAGATTGAATATGAGCCAGCAATGTGCCCTTGCCGCAAAGAAGGCGAATGGTACCCTGGCGGTATCAGGCAAAGTATTGCTGGCAGGGCGAGGGGGGGGATCCTCTCCCTCTCCTCATCATTGGTGAGGCCACACCTGGAGTACAGTGTCCTGTTCTGGGGTCCCCAGTACAAGAGAGATATAGAGATACTGGAGAGAGTCCAACACAAAGATGATTATGTTTAGTGCGACTGTGCCAGTTTTTAGCCCCTTATTTGCCTCACACGGGCCAATCCATCCCAGTAGCTGTTTTTCAGTACTCACC
>NW_009649944.1:4256-15418 GCF_000708025.1 Charadrius vociferus
TTTCACTCACCCTCTTCAGCAGGACAGAGGGAGAAAATAAGATGAAAAAGCTCATAGGTCAAGATAAGGACAGGGAGATCTCTTACCTGTCACTGTCACGGGCAAAACAGACTCAACTTGGGGAAATTAATTTAATTTGATGCTGCCAATTAAAAATAGAGTAGGATAGTGAGAAATAATACAAAACTAAAATCACCTTCCCCCCACCCCACCCTTTCTTCCCAGACTCACCTTCACTCCTAACTCTTCTACCTCCTCCACCCACGAGCAGTGCAGGAGGGATGGGGAATGGCTTCATCTCTGCTGCTCCTTCCTCCTCACACTTTACCTCTGCTCCAGCATGGGGTCCCTCCCACAGGAAACAATCTTTGAAGAAATGCACCAACATGGGTCCTTTCCACAGGGTGCAGTCCTTCAGGAACAGACTGCTCCAGCGTGGATCCCCAGTGGGCCATGGTTCCTGCCAGACAACCTGCTCCTGCATGGGCTCCTCTCCATAGGCCACAGTTCCTGCCAGGAGCCTGCTTCTGGGTGGGGTCTCCACAGGCTGCAGCTTCCTTCAGGGTATATCCATCTCCTCTGGTGTGAGGTCCTCCACGGGCTGCAGTGCAGATATCATTGGGCTGCAGGGGGACAACCTGCATCATCTTGGTCTTCTCTGTGGGCTGCAGGGGAATCTCTGCTCCGGCACCTGGAGTACCTCCTTCCCCTCCTTCTTCACTGACCTTGGTATCTACATAGTTGTTTCTCTCAGATTTTCTTGCTTCTCTCTCCCAGCTGTTGTTGCACAGCCTTTTTTACCCTTTCTTAAATATGTTATCACAGAGCCGCCACCAGCATCGCTGATTGGCTCAGCTTTGGCCAGCAGTGGATTTGTTTTGGAGCTGGATGGAACTGACTGTCTGGCACAGGGGCAGCTCATTTTCTTGGAGAGGTCAAATACATGCACCTACACCTGCATTCTGACTCCAGTAGCTGGCACTTAGTCCTTGCAGCAAACATACACATGGGATAGAGAGTGAGATTACACAGAGAGACAGTTGAGAAAAGATTTAATAAGAAGATAGGACAGACTGCAGTGGTCAGACACAGGGCTCACCTAGACAAGCATACTGATCATCCCTGGTTTTATCCCTTTCTTTCTACCCTCCTCTTTGTTTCTCCCTGCTTTCCATTTGCCCAACATGTCCCTCTATGGGTTTGCATAGTTCTATCGATTCCCTTTCCCCTCCCAGTCTGGTGTTCAGGATCTCCCCTGATTTATAATCTTAGTTGCAAAGTCCAGGTTGATCTTTCTGGAAGTGGTGCCTGTAGTTTTTTGATAACCCATCAATTAGTGTGAGTGGCAAGGTTTGTTTCTTCTCACTCTCTCCATGTTTGTTTTGTCAGGTCTGTGTCTCTGAATATTTTGTTTCTGGCTTCTCCCTTTTCCTTAGTTTCCCAACTGACAAGGTCCCTGATTAGATAATCTTGCTGGAATAAACATTCTCACACTCCAGGTATCCTTAACAATTAGAGTGAGTGAACAGGTTTGGTTCTGGTCACTGTATCCCTTATTATTTGTTGATCAGGTTTGTGTGCCTGTATATTCTTGTTTATGGTTTCCTCCTTTTCTTATTATACCTTTTTTGCATTTAAAGGGTCCTTGGCCAGCTACCCTTAAAGGAGCAGACACTCTCCTTCTACATATCCTTACAAATATCACTCATTTCTTCATTTATTTTTTAATATATAATCCTTGAGTCTTGTTTTGTTTACATCTCTCTCACTTTTTCAATAGTATTTTGTTTCTTCAGGTTAATACTTAACACTTAGGTGTTTTCCCCTAGAGTGTTTTTAATTATTACTAAACTTTAATTCTAGTCTCTCTTTCACTTAGGTGGATGAAATTCCAGATGGAGCAGTAAAACCTCCTATGAATAAAATGCCTATATTCTTTTTTGGCACTCATGAGACGTAAGTTCTGTAGATTAAAGGGCATATTGTTTTCATTGCAGGATGTCTTAACAGTAGCTTAACAGTTTGCATCATGTGTTTGAAAATTATGTGATTCAGTGGCAGACTATATTTTCTTAAATTAATCTCTAGTGTTAAGATAGGCAGTTTGCTTTCCACATTTGCTGTGAAATGGTGTGGTTATAGTCCACTATTCCCTGCAACACGATCTTTTTCCTGCTAAGTAAAAAAGCAAGACCCTACCCAAAGTGGTATGATTGACATATCTTTCTTTCTTTTGTAAGGGATCTTAATTATAGTCCCATGTATCCTGAAAACTGTGTTCTAAAGGAGAATGAAATAAAACTGAAAAATATGGAATAAGTAGCATTTGAGTCCTTTGAGGGGGAGAGGGGGAAGGTTTGAGAAAAAGTGAAGATGTGCATTTGAAGCCCAAGGTCTCACCCCAGTTAGTTTCATGCCTGCTATTATGTGAAGTATCCAAGACAGATGAATATTTTTGGTAACACTAACATTTTGCAATGGAATGTAATATTTCCTTTGAAAGGACTCAATTTTTCCCACTTCGAAATATGTTTTTATGCTATTCTCTAACTATTATAGTGAAATTTGTCATGCTACTTCATAATGTTGTTCTACTGTAGATTACAGAGATCTTTATTTCAGTGTTAATTTCCTGTTTGACTTGTGGAGGAAATGCTGGTTTTATTCCCTTTTTATAATAAGCTCAAATAGTACTGTAAAGCAAGTCACAGAGCTAGTTGTCTGTATAATTGTTTCATTTCTTGTACACCTTGCAGAAAGCTTTTTTTATCCTCCTTCAGAACATTAAGAAATCTATAAATATCTCTCTAAGGTGGTACTTCCTACCTATCTTTAAAAATAAATGTGGTAGAGAAAATACAGTATTCTAATGAATTAAAAAGAAAGCACTATCAGCTCTCACTGACACTACTTTCTGTTTGACTCTTTTTAAGAAGTGACTTCTCTGTCAATGAGCTTTGTTTGTGCATGTTTGGCTCCTATAACCATGCATTTCATTGACTGTTCACATCACTCCATATAGTTCTATATAGGTTCAATTATTTTTTGTGGGGAGGAAGCAAGACAGAAATGTTGAACATTTAATGTAAAACATTTAATAAAGTTGTACTTTTTTTTTTGTTAGATTTCCATGTCTTTCAGGATAAACTATATAGCATTCTTACAAAGATCTAGGTAATCATTCTATTCCAACTTTGTTTTGTCATCCCAGACGAATTGGTTTTAATTTAATAATTTGGAAAGATTTTTCTTTGTCTTGGAGCCATATCTTCTTATACTTGTACTCATCATCTTGCATTGTGTTTCCAGGATTTAAGGAATCTTCATTTCTTCACATTTTAGCTTGGTTTGCTAAGGAAGCAATGGCTCTATCTGTACATCAGTCAGCTGCTCAGTTTTTAATCATTGTTTGACAGCAGTGGGTGGCTCTGTCAACTGTGATCTTAACATTCAAGATGTAGCATTGACTGTTTCTTGCCAGGACACTCAACACCTAGCAGAGAGCAGTGAGTGTGGTAGTGCTAATGGAAAACTGGATTTGTTGAAAGCAAAAGTTTAGAAGACTAAAGATGCTTCAGTAACAGCACTTTGCTGATCACAGAATATCACTTCAGATGCCTCATTATTAATATTATTATTTTATAAATATCTGGTACTAAAGTTAATTTGAAGAGTAACAATTTAAAAATGTGATGTTTCTGGTAACTAATGTTTTCATCTCTTGAAGGGCATTCTTGGGACCAAAGGATATATTCCCTTATTATGAAAATAAAGAAAAATATGGCAAACCAAATAAAAGAAAAGGCTTTAATGAAGGATTATGGGAAATTGACAACAATCCCAAAGTGAAATTTTCTCATCACCAGGTAAGTGATTCAGAGGCTGTGAATATTTTAATCTGTTTTGTCATATTGTTGTCAAAAAGCAATGATGGCTTAGCTGCTATAGGGTAATAATTTATTGATTTGCATCACTGAGTTGCAAGTTGGACTAACGTTGCTATTGTTATTTACAATTTACCTCATTTTTTCTGCAAAATAAGAGAAAATTGCTCTTCTATATAATTGGGGATGCCATTTTATTATAGTAAAGTTAAGGAGAGTTCACTTTAATAGTTTCAGGACATAAGGATAAAGTTATGTTAGTTACCAGGGAGGTCCCAGTTGATTGGAGGTTAGCAAATGTGACACCCATCTACAAGAAGGGCCAGAAGGAGGATCCGGGGAACTACAGGCCTGTCAGTCTGACCTCAGTGCTGGAGAAGGTTATAGAGCACATCATCCTGAGCACCATCACATGGCATGTACAGGACACCCAGGTGTTCACGCCCAGTCAGCATGGGTTTATGAAAGGCAGGTCCAGCTTGACTAACCTGATCTCCTTCTATGACAAGGTGACCCGCTTAGTGGATGAGGGAAAGGCTGTGGATGTTGTTTACCTGGACTTTAGTAAAGCCTTTGACACCGTTTCCCATAGCATTCTCCTGGAGAAAGTGGTTGCTCGTGGCTTGGATGGGTATACTTTTTGCTGTGTAAAAAACTTTATGGCTGGTCCCAAAGAGTTGTGGTGAATGGAGTTAAATCCAGTTGGCGGCTGGTCACAAGTGGTGATCCCCAGGGCTCAGTATTGAGACCAGTTCTGTCTAATATCTTTATGAATGATCTGGACAAGGGGATTGAGTGCACCCTCAGTAAGTTTTCAGACAACACCAAGTTAGGCGGGAGTGTTGACCTGCTTGAGGGTAGGAAGGCTCTACAGAGGGATCTGGATAGGCTGGATTGATGGGCCAAGGCCAATGGTATGAAGTTCAACAAGGCTAATCGCTGGGTCCTGCACTTGGGTTACAACAACCCCATGCAGCGCTACAGGCTTAGGGAAGTGTGGCTGGAAAGCTGCTCGACAGAAAAGGACCTGGGTGTGTTGGTCGACAGCTGGATGAATATGAGCTGGCAGTGTCCCAGGTGGCCAAGAAGGCCAACGGCATCCTGGCCTGCATCAGAAACAGTGTAGCCAGAAGGACTAGGGAAGTGATCATCCGCCTATACTTGGCACTAGTGAGGCCATACCTTGAGTACTGTGTTCAGTTTTGGGTGCCACAGTATAAGAAGGACATTGAGGTGCTGGAAAGTGTCCGAAGAAGAGCAACAAAGTTGGTGAGAGGTCCAGAGAACAAGTCTTATGAGGAGCAGCTGAGGGACCTGGGGTTGTTTAGTCTGAAGAAAAGGAGGCTCAGGGGAGACCTTATTGCTCTCTACAACTACCTAAAAGGAGGTTGTAGAGAAGTGGGGGTTGGTCTCTTCTCCCAAGTAACAGGTGATAGGACGAGAGGAAATGTCCTCAAGTTATGCCAGGGGAGGTTTAGATTGGATATTAGGGAAAATTTCTTCACTGAAAGGGTTGTTAAGCATTGGAACTGGTGCTCAGGGACATTGTTTAGTGGTAGACTTGGCAGTGTTAGGTTAACGGTTGGACTCGATCTTAAAGGTCTTTTCCAACTGTCCTGGTTCCGGCAGGGATGGGGTTAATTTCCCCCAGGAGCCGGCAGGGAGCAGGTATTCCATACCACGTGACCCATGCCCGGGATATAAGAGGAGCTAGCAGGGGGGAAGGAGAGCAGTGGCCACTTGGGGGTGGGCTATGGTGGTCTGGTTGATGTGCTTTGCGGCGGTACTGTAATTGCATCTTCATATCCCTTTATCGGTGTTATTGTTTTGTTTTCATCTTCCCTTTTGCTGTTCTGTTAAATTGCATTATTTTAACCCACGAGTTTTGCCCTGTTGATTTCTTTTTCCACGGCTGTGGGAGTGGAGCGAGCTGCTGCGTGGTTCTTTGTTGCTGGCTGAGGCCAAACCATGACACCAACCTAAATGATTCTATGATTCTATGAATGCTTGCAGCCCCGAGGAAGTCTGTTAAAAGTAAATTGTATCCTATCTAACATAAAAGCAAATTTTCTTTTATCCTCCTACAGTGGCACCCTAAAGAACATATCTTTTACATCTAGTATCACCATCCAGGGGTGAGTAGCAACTTGGAGGTGGCAGTTAGAAGTGTTCGGGACAGCAGCTGTAAGAGGAGCCATATTTGCATTTAACTTTCTATAGTCTATGTTTAAGCACCATTTCCCGTCTGTTTTTTTTAACTGGCCACACTGGGGAATTATATGGGTACTGTGTTTGGAAGATAATGTGTCTTTTTCTAAGTCAGCTATGACCTCCGCAATACCCGTCCAGTTAGCTGCAGAGATAGGATACTGGAGGGACATTAGTTATTTTTGAGTCAGGCAGCGTGGATGCAGCTTGCAGCAAGCGAACTGTGCCAGTTCACTGATGCCCATGGGTAGCTGCTAATTTTTGCTTAGCTAACCAAGTACACTCTAGGTGGCCAAAAGACCAAACACTACTATCCAGAAGTTTTCAAACTCATCCTTGTAATATATCAAAGCCTAAAACTCTTTTTTTCCCTGAAACTACTGCTAATTATGTCTTGATATACTTTTCTCCCTTGGCAATAACAAGTTTACTTTAGCTACAGGGCATATTTCACTTTTTCCAGTAAATCCAGTTATTTTAACCCTTTGTCGGCTGGGCTTAACATTAATTCTTTGAGCATCCAAAATTGAAAGTATTGAAATTTAAGCTCCCGTGTCAATTAAAATGTCACTAGTTGTCTTTGGGGGCCAACTGGAACATTAATATGAGGGCCGTCTGTGTTATCTCATTGATAAGTTTTCATTATAGGATTTATGAGATCAGGAAAAGTGTCAGGGGTTCTAGGGAGTCTGTTTTACTTGCTGGATCCGTCTGTTGTCTGTGTCAGCTTGGAATTGCCATGCTGGTGTCAGTTCGTCCCACCCCATTTCTTGACTATGATTTACAATGCCATGCATCAAATCTGCCCAGATTGGGATGGGTCGGATGCAGGGTTGGCTGTCCTGACCCTCCTGAGCATTATGTTCTGTGTTTTGTCTTATTTCATCCCTTGTTGCAATGAGGTAGGATTTTAAAACAGCAAGGGCTCCCCTTATCAGTGGTCTCATGGCTTGGGGGTCTACAGGGGCAGAGATAGGGTAATTACCATATGCATCCCTGTTGTTCACAGCCTGAAAGCAGGCTGCTTTTGTAACAGTAGTAGAAAGTTCGCTTAATGATCTTATTTGTATAGCAGTGGGCTCCCCTCTATCCCAAGGGTCTATGCCCCCTGCACAATATGCTACTTGCCGTGTAATAGGGTGTAGTTCAGTGTTAGGGGCTGGTCTCTCATTCAAGAGCACTCCTGCTCCCCAAAAGCCATCTGCTTCGCTTTGATCTAACATAATACGATCACCTCCAGTTAAGGAGACATGCCACAGATATTCAGTTTTGCTTTCGCCAGGCTTCTGCTCATGTTTTTCATGCAGATTGGCCAGCTGAAGGGAGTCCTGTGGAATGGTCTTTATGGTATCTCTCTGGTTGCTCCCTTGAGGTCCAGCAGATATCTCAGGTTTAATAATAGGGGCTACCTTAAATTCTGATTCATCTAATTCACTCTCATCGAAAAGTTCTTGATTGGGGTCCTCCCAAATATCTCCATCCCAATCTTCCTGGGAAAAAATGATTAGCTTACAAACTTTCAGAGGATCTAGGGGGTTGGGAGCCTGAATTCTCATGAGTTCTAGTTTATCCTCTAAATACCTGCATTTTTCTTTTTCCTCCCCCAGTTGTTTCTGCAATTGTTCTATTCTCAGAGATAACAGCATTTCTTGTCACTTTTTTTGTTCAACCTCATCTTGTAACACCCTCGTTTCCTGTTCTTTACATTTCTTATACTGATATGCAGCTCCCAAACACATTCCCAACATTTTGCATATTATTCCCTTCTCTTTACTATCTTTCAGTTTCCCTCTTACAAGGTTTAACTGTTCTTTTATCTTATTCCAATTATCCCAGTTTTCACATGCCCAATCATCTGAAAATTTCAGTGAAGGGTTAATTCCGTGCCTCCGTAAGTAGTCAGTGATTGAATCCGCCATCCTGCCAACTATGCCAATTTTTTGGGTGAATTATTAAGAGAAGTCATCGTTATGGGGTTAACTAAAAGGGGTTTATTAATGATCAAACGATGATCAAATGGTAATTAATCAATGACCAAATGAAAATCAAATGGCAATCAAATGGTGATTAAGCAATAATTGAATGTTATCTAAACAGTGATTTAACAATGGTTTGACAATGATTTAAATGATGATTTAGACAATGATTTAGACAGCAATCAAACACTCTACTGCTTACTACATTTCTAATAATTAAGCTATAACTGTATATATATAAATGTTGCTAGCATACAGTATACTTTTAGGTGTAATGTAAAATGTCACTTACTCAGATGCCGGGTAAGGGGTCTCTCAGCCTTGAGGAATAACCTTGAGAGGCATCCCTGCTCATGGGAGAGATCGCTGCCGTGCAGCCTGCTGCCATACAGGAGAGCTAAATGGGCTTGGAGGGGCTACAGATTTTTATACCGTAAAGTGATTGACTTGTAGTCAAACAGCCACACACCCACCCCGCTTTGGTGTATGTGCAGGTGTGCACCTGTGGCAGTTTTAGTTTTGTCTAGTCCCAGCTTGAGCTGGTACTGTTAGCTCCTGATAAGACATAGCCTAAATTCCTTAGTTCCTGAGAAGGTGCAGCCTAGCACAGTTCTCACAGTTTGCACAGCAAGGCTGATTTCAGTCAGGCCTACTGGTCAGTGATGCCTGAACCAAAGTACTGTTCACTCACTCGGAGTGGGTGCATCCGTCACACCTTCTAAGCTGCAAGTACTTGCTCTCCATAAATTTCATGGCAACATTTCATTATGTGATATCTTAGTGTACTACATTTTCCTCCCTTTTTATGTTTGTTGGAAGCAATATTACATCTTATTACCACCAAAATTGTCACATAGCCTGCTTGAATCAATCCTTGTCTGTCAGTAATTCCCTATTTCATCGTCTCCTAATAAACTTTTGGGGCTTAAATTATAGCCAGCCAGCCAGCCATCAGAAGCTTCAAAGTTACTCTAAAGACAAAGAAATTGTCCTCTTCCTGCTTATTTTGTTTATACTTACCTGCTCAGAACATTGTAAAGACTACAGGCCATTTGCGTGGACCTTGATCACGATCTAGGTGATAATACTGTAATACAAATAAGAATAATTGGTCTCTGAATGTTCGTAATTAGTTTCACGTGAAATACTAGATATCCTTTTTTCATTGGTAATCTCTGCTTCACAAGACTTCTCTAGTTACTGTGTGTTTAGTTAAAGGAGAATATGGCTAAAGAAAGAGTTTGAGTTTCCGAAGTAAGACCAGCAGATCAAATATTGTCTTCTGGACAAGTATTTTCTCTGCTTACATATACAGAAAGGTGCTGATCCACTCATGGCAGTGGAGGAAGACTGTATTAACAAGGGACATGTATTTTTCCCTATTTGGAAAAAAGGAGTCAGTATACTTTTTCACCATTTCCTTGTGTCACAGATGGAGTGATGCACTTCACTTGTAAGAGAGAAGCAGCAACATATTTATTGATGTAAAACAGCGATTTAACAAAGTTTGATAATAAATGTGACAGATGCAACAAGATTCGATGGCAAGGTACACTTGGTTATTTACTGCATAGAGGACAGGGTCAGACAAAACTGTCAGGGAGACCCTCCCGTTGAGTCATGAGATTCAAAAAGGACCCCCTTGCTTTATAACCCCCTTCTCAGAGAGGAGTCTAGGTGCAGCTGGATCCAATCCTAGTGCCAGACTTGGTCGATGGTTTATGTCTAAAGGATTATATATGCGCAATCAATCCTTTTATATCACTTAGCTAAGATTTCAAAGTTTAGCATGCTATTAATCACTTACTGAGAATCTGTTGCGGCAAGGAATTTCTGAACCTCGAGGAGTAACCTTGAGAGGCATCCCTACTCAAGGGGAGATCCTGACATGCAGCCCGCTGCCATGCAGGAGAGCTCAAAGCGCTCTTGGGCTACTCACTATTTATGGGTGTAAGATGATTGACTCATAGTCATATTTGCATGCCAACTGTAGATGTTAGTTTTTTCCAAATTTGGCTTGAGTTGGACATTGACCAGCACAGGTGGGCGCATTGCCATAAATTAGCCCTTGGCTATTGTGTTGTTATCTGTCTTCCCCAAATCCACTTTGACCAGACACATCCATCACAACCGCCACTGGTGGATATTGCTTGAGCAGAGTTATGGGAAAAGGTCAGGTCAGGGGGAGGGGGAATACACTGTCACACCTTGTGAAGTAAAGTTGTAAGAATTTCAGTTCACACTGCAGTACCACCCAGCAGCTGTAGTCATAAAGAAAAACCTTTATTGCATATGGCATTCTACAACTGCAGAAAAGAACAATAGTCCTTTCTCTCTCTTGAGAGTGAAAACAATGGGTGAAGGGAGCATGAAAAAACATGGAAGGATGTTCATCATCCTGATAGGCTATAATCTCTGCATCTGGCATAATTAAGTTAACCTGTTTTTTTGTTTTGTTTTCTTCTTAGTGGGGAAAGGTAAATAGGTTCAAAAAAGAATTTGCTGCAAGGTAGTCGTGTGGTTTTATGGATATTTATAAGGAAGCTTTTGCTCATTTTGGGAGCAGCATATGACAAAACAAAATTGGTTGAAAGTGGCAGAGGCAGAAGCTGAGACCTGAGTAGCTGATGAGGGGGCTTCCAAAACAGGGTGAAATTAGGCAGTGAAAGGTCTTAGAATCATAGAATCATAGAATGGTTTAGGTTGGAAGGGGGCTTAAAGAACATCTAGTTCCAACCTCCCTGCCATGGGCAGGGAGACTTCCGACTAGACCAGGTTGCCCAAGGCCACGTCCAGCCTGGCCTTGAACACCTCCAGGGATGGGGCCTCAACAACTTCTCTGGGCAACCTGTTCCAGTGCCTTACCACCCTCAAAGTGAAAAACTTCTTCCTAATGTTTAATCTAAACCTGCCCTCTTCTAGTTTATATCCATTCCCCCTCATCCTGTCACTACATGCCCTAGTAAAAAGTCTTTTCCCAGCTCTCCTGTAGGCCCCCTTTAGGTACTAGAAGGCCGCAATAAGATCTCCCCGGAGCCTTCTCTTCTCCAGGCTGAACAGCCCCAGCTCTCTCAGCCTCTCCTCATAGGAGAGG
>NW_009649944.1:18055-22336 GCF_000708025.1 Charadrius vociferus
GTTTCCCTTGCCTGTCTCTCCTGAAGAGCCTGTAGCCTTCCATGGCAGCACTCCAGTCATAGGAGTCATCCCACCAAGTTTCCACAATACCAATGAGATCATAGTCTTGGAGGTACGTGCACATCTCTAGCTCCTCCTGTTTGTTCCCAATGCTCTGTGCATTTGCATAGAGGCACTTCAGCCGTACCTTCATTGAGGCTGACTTGGCTGGAGCAGCTATAATTATTTTGTGCTGCTCTCCAGGCGGCAGTCCTTTGCCGGGTATTAATGGTGCCTCCCCACTGGCTCCTGTTTGTCCAGGAGCTCCTGAGCATGCTGCAATATAGCCAGCACATGGTTGCAGGCCCTCACCAGCACCCCTTTCCTCTTTCCTTGGTATAGCATCCCTTGGCTGGTCATGGGCGAACCCGATAATACCCCCTTCCCCCATCAAATCTAGTTTAAAGCCCTGTTAATGAGGCCTGCTAATTTTTGGGCGAAAACCCTTCTCCCTCTTTGAGTGAGCAAAAAAAAAAAAAGCTTAAAAGCTAAAGGCATGCAGTTTCTCATGAAGAATCAGTGGAAAAGTGATGTGGACAATCTAACAAGCTAGGAAAATGGATTTTTCCAGCAGTATTCAAAGTGGGACTGTGTACAGCCAGTACATTGCAGCAATCACTACACGAGGTTATGAGTAGACTGGCAAGGTTATTAGCTGTGTTGTTGGAGAGGAAAAGATGCATATTAAAGTTGTTATTTGATCTACATATGTATATATTTTAATTTGTACCTACTTAGAGGAGGCACAGTTTTTGGGACAGTAGCAGGGAAGACAATGTAGCTGTCCCCAGTGTCCGGAAAATGAAGGCTGAATAGAGAACTCTGGCCACATGCAGAATAAGTTAATAGTGGGATATTCAGACTGAGATGTCATAATAATTGAATTTTTAATTTGGATGTGATATGGGCTTAGAGTAAAGGGATAAGACATTAGTCATTACTAGGGGATGATTAATTTTTATTTCACAGATTTTTTATTGTTGTTATTATTTCTCCCTTCTCTAAGCATACTTTATCTTGATAAGTCTTTGAGAGCTTCATTTTATATTCAGCTGACAGAAGTAGCTAGAATGTTCCAAAGACATTATTTATACTTTGCAGAGGTAATTGTAATTGTTAGGGAAGTGGAGGGTAAAAGGTAGCTTGTGGCTTGGGTTTTAAGCTAGAGCCACTTTCTCAAGGGGAGGAAAAAATTAAGAGTTGAGGGGATTCTGCCAGTTTTGTGAAAAAGAGCTAAGATTTAATGATGAGAATATTATTCATAAAGTAATCTAATTACAAATAGTAATTTTGCCTTCTCCTCCTCTACTTCCATGTCTTTTACTTTAATTCTTCAGGCTTTTGAAATATTAATCTACTAATGTTTTCAGGAAAAGAATAATTGCTTTCTGTGCTCACTTAGTATTGACAGCTAATTAAAAAATGGATTTCTTGGCCAGGAAGAAGGTTAACCATGCTTTTTGGTATTATTTAAAATAAAATAAAACTGAACAAAAGTTTTAAATAGTGAATTTTGGTTTCTTACACTTGTTGATGATGAATTGCTGATTGGCTCATTTATAGGTATATACAAGAATACACTTGTGGAGTTTGCCATATGTTTGGAAAAGGTACCCCGTGGTGGAATTTATTTTGAGTGTAACTTCATCTCTTGGCCAAAGATCCTGACAAGTCATGTTTGACTTAGAGCTCTTCCATTTATTAAATTGTACTTCAGAAAATGTACCCCTGCAGTATTTATAACCTAAATATAAGCTGCTGTTAGTGCATGAGAGCCTGAAAGGTAGATAATGAAAAGACTGTCACTTCTCAATTTAAATTGAGAATTAATAAATTAGCTAAGATGTTTTAACATTCTTGCAGGTTTAACCAGAGGTTACTTAGATCTTCAGATATAGTGCAACTTTTAATATCATTATTCTTTAATTTAGGAAGGTATTTAGATTTCAAGTGTGATGTTTTTGTATTTTAGTCCCATCCAGCTGATAACAGCGCTGTCAAAAAAACTATTTGCGAAAGTTGTCAAGAGCCTACTGAGGGCAATGAAGAAAAAGGAGAAGCCAAAAGGAGGAAGTCTGTTATTTCCAGAGTGAGTGGCTAAAATAATTATGTTTGTTTTATCATAAAATCTTTCAAGTTTAAAATTTTATTGCTGAAGTCATAATTGCTTTAAATTAGCAGTGTGTCAGTGTTGTGACTGTTCTTTTTTCTTGTTTTCAGGATTGAACATTATAACATTTTTGTCCTTCTGTAGTGCTTTTCAGATGCTATAAATATTTGTGAAACTGAATTAATTTACAGATCTAATTTTCTAAATCAAAATACACTTAATCAAAACTTATACAGCATTTTTAGCTAAGTGAAAGGGGAAATGACTGCCAAGATCTAGTATTGTTTCACAATTTCTTTCTGAAGGCTGTTTAATAGCTTGAACAGGTAGGGATCTCTGGGACAACTTTGGCTGAAAAATCTGCAACCGCATTAGATTCTGTCTAGGCTAAAAGAGTACTATTTCACTAAATAAATTTTCTTTTAAGAGTCAATTTAAATTACTACAAATCTTCATATGAATGCATGTAAGGGTTTTCATACTCTTATCAATTTTTTGTGTCAGGAAGTTTATCAGTAACTGGTATATTCTAGTTTTTGTAGACAAAGTTTTTCTTTTTGGCTTGCATAAGCATGTATTGTTTTAAAATCCTACTGAAACTTGATTGTGTCCTTTTAAAATATGTTGTACTTGAACTTAAACTGCATTTATCTGAAATGTCTGCTGTTTATTGCTGCTGTATGTAGTCTCTACTAGAAGGGAGAGAGGGAAAACATTTCTACTTCACTATGCATTTGATATTACAGTGTATCTTTAAATATACATCCTTAGTTTTTTTAGCTCTGTTCATGTGATGTACACATGTAGTCACACACACATACATACATTCACAGGGTATGGAAGAGAGGTGTGTGGTCTCTTTTCATGAAGATGTTGGTGGTATGTGTGGACTAAATAATCCTAAAACCACAAAACTAGATGAGTATGGTAGTGATACATCTGTAGTATGTCAGCTATTTCCGACTCATTTCTGGAAACTACTATGTCACAGGATATCAGTGTCCTCTTATTTTAGGTGTTCAATTCTCAACAGTTTTAGATACTACATTGATGGATGTTGTTAAGAGTTCTTTTGTTACAATGAGTTGGTAGTAGGGAGGAGACTGAAGATATGTCAGGATTTCTTATTTTCTAGATTCTCTCCCAACTTCTTCTTGCTTTGAGGTTTTTCTTTAATGTTTCCAACCTGTGAGAAACACTCGCTCACGGATAAAAACATAAAGAAGACAAAGTCTTCAAAGCAAAGATAAAAATTTATTCAAGAACAAAATTAATGAGTCAGCTGAGTCGGGTGCGTCTCAAAAAGAGCACACTTAGTTACAAAACTTCAGGTATTTATGCCCTCCCCCAATTACCCAAGATCCTGTCCCCTTTTCCCATTGGTTTGGTACTTTAGGGCACACATTCTTTCACGACCAGTTAGTCTATCACAAACTCGATTCACACTTTTCTCCTTTTCAGGAGTTGTTTTTCTAAGTTACATAGCCCTGCTCGTGTCGTCGACACACAAAACGGCTGAAGCAAAACAATCCCTGAGTTCATCTCTCACAATCCACCCCCTTTTACTTATTACATTTTTGCTGAAGCCCATACACAGTATTAGTTGCAGCTTTTCATCTTCTTCTTTCCTTTGATTTCTCTTCTTCAACACCTTGATCTTCTGAGCTTCTATATTCTGGCCCAAAGACGCCATCTGCAGATTCGCTGATAGTCTGGTTACTTGCATTCCTTCTACTACACTAGAGATTAACCTTATAAAACATGGCATTAAAACCCAACAAATGCACATAATAGGCTGACTTGCATTCCTTCTACTACACTAGAACCCAACAAATGCACATAGTAGGAAGAAGCTCACCTTTCCACCAAGTCACTCCTAAAAAGTTAGCCCACCAGCTGGCATTTATCATAGGCTTCCACTTTTGTAAGGCAACACTCAGAAGTGTTAAATTTACCACATACGCCTCCTTTTTCTGCTAGCAAGTAATCTAATGCTAGCCTATTCTGGTAGATGGCATTTATCATCTGCATTCGTTGCGCTGCTAATAATTCTAATACTAAGGCTGTTTGGTTTGTGATCAATTTGAGCACTACCTGTAGTCCAGTTATTCTATTTAACATACAGACAGGTG
>NW_009649945.1:0-420 GCF_000708025.1 Charadrius vociferus
TCCTCTCTCAGGGTCCCCAAACTCCTCTGGCATCTGTCACCAAATTTTCCCTGGCTCCCCACATTCCCCTGGGTTCTCTCTTGAGTCTTCCCAGGACCCCCCCTCATCATTTGGGACCCCCCAACCCCCTCTGGGACCCCCAGACTCCCTTCACCACCCACAGGTCCTCTCTGGGACGCCCCAGTATCCCCCCCTGACCCTTTCTGGTCCCCCCCAGGAGCTGAAGGACGTTCGGGACGGGCAGCGCATCCTGGAGAAGAAAGGCAGCGCTGCGGTGAGGGACCCTGGGGGGGTGGGGGGGTGCCGGGAGTCCCGAGTCCCGCGCAGGGCCCTGACCCCCCACCCCTCCACGTTGTCCGTGTGTGTGTGTGTCCCCCAGTTGAAGGACCTGAAGCGGCAGCTGCAGCTGGAGCGGCGCCG
>NW_009649945.1:15596-16312 GCF_000708025.1 Charadrius vociferus
CCCCCCCCAGGAGGTAGAGGCGCTACTGGGGGAAACGCGGATGCTGCAGGGGAAGCTCCAGAGCCAGGAGGATGATTTCCGTCTGCAGAACAGCACCCTTCTGCGCGAGCTGGCCAAGGTGGGAGTCACGGCTGCCCCCTGAGACCCCAATACCCCCTTCCATGTCCCTCAGGTTGTTGCGGTGGTCCCTAAAGCCACCTTGAGCTTCTCAGTGCCACCTGAGGGGTTCCCGTGGTGTCCTTAATATCCTTTTGCGGAGGTTCTGCCTCACCATGGGAGAACCCAGAGGTTCCCGAGGGGTCTCCAGTGTCATTTCGAATGTCTGGGGAAGTCTCTTGGTGTCCTTTTGGTGTTCCTGGGGTGCTCAGTGTCACCACAGTGGCTCCCCAACTCCTTGTGGGGGATCTTGGGGGGTCTCTTTATGTCCTATGGGGGTTCCCTGGTCCCATTGGGAGACCTGGGGGGTCCCACTGGTGCCTGACCTGGGAGGGGGTCCCAGCTATGTGCACAGATCGAGGGACTGGAAGAGGAGAACCGGCGGCTGCGGGAGGGGGGCCCTCCAGGACCCCCCCGTGACCCCTCATCCTCCACGGAACCCCCTCAGGATGGGGCCGCTGGTGACAGCGGGGGACCCCCAGCACCTACAGATGGTGAGGGAGCGTATCGGGGGCGGATGTCGGGCTTTTCGGGGGGTTTAGGGGTGCCTGGGGGTTTAG
>NW_009649945.1:16977-17296 GCF_000708025.1 Charadrius vociferus
GGTGGGGGGGGTGTGTTGGGATCCATAGGGCACCAGGAGGGTTGTGGGAAGGTATGAGACATGTAGAGTGTGTATGGGGAGGTGGGGTCTGTATAGGCGACAGGGGTGTTGATAAAGAAGGTATTGGGGGAACGCAGAGTCAAAATGAAACAAAAAAGAAAAAGTAATTGAGAGGGAGAAGACTGTGAAGGTGTGGAAAATCAAAAAACACGTATATGGCATATAAAAGAGGGGCAGGGCATGTGTCTGGGGGTCTTATAAGGTCTCTTGCAGGCAGAGGTGGCCCGGCTGCAGGCGGAGGTGGCTGAGGTAAGGGGTG
>NW_009649945.1:17348-18920 GCF_000708025.1 Charadrius vociferus
GGTGGGGTTTGGGGGGATTGGGGGGGTTGAAGGGGTCCTCCCCCTCCTTCTAACAGTGAATTTTGTGTAACCGTTTCTAGTTGGCGGAGAAGCTGAGGGAGAAGCAGGAGAGGTGAGACCTCACGGACGCCTGGGTTTTGTTCAAAGCACAGCGTGGGCTTTTTTTGCTATTTTTTCCTTTTTGTCTTCTTGTCCAGTTTCCTCCAGCTGCAGGCAGAGAAGGAGACGTTGCTCAGGGACAGTCGGTAGGTAGTTTGTGGGGGTCACAGGGGGGCCTGGGGTCCCCTGCGGATGCCTGGGACTCCCCTGGACCCCTGGGTGCCCCTGTGCACCCCAGGACGGAGGCGGAGGAGCTCCGGGCCCGTCGGGACAAGGAATTTCAGGAGCTGCAGGCCCAGAACCAGCGGCTGCGACCGCGGGTCGAGGCTGCAACACAGGTAGGGGCACACGGTGCGGGGCATCACCAGGCATTGGGGGTCCTGGGGGGGCACCTTGGGGTGCCGGTGGGGTCCTAGGGGTACCCCATGTGTTGTGGGGGTCCCATGGGATTCCCTGGAGGAACTGGGGGGGCTCCTGGAGGGCACCTCTTGGTGTTAGATGTCCTGGAGGGACACCCCGTGGTGCTGGAAGAACGCTTTATGATATGGGGGGGGGCGGAGATCCAGCCCTTTATGGCCCCATGAGGTTCTATAGGGTCTATGCAGCTCCACGGGGCAGCTGGTGGCCCCGGGGCAGCCTTGTCTGGGTCTTGGTGGCCTGGAGCAGCTCTATATGGCCCCGGGCAGCACTGCTGGACCCTATAGGGCCCTATAGAGCGTTGTATGGGGTGGCAGGCGGAGGGGGGGCTGCGGGAGCGGAGGGGGGCCCTGACCCGGGAGCTGCAGGAGGCACAAGCGCAGCGTGACGCTCTCAACACCCAACTCCAGGTAGGGCTTGGGGATCCCGGGGGAGGGCAGTTGGGCTCCCCAGGGTGCCCCTCCTGTGGTCCCCAGGGGGTTGGTTGTCCCTGGGTTGTCGCTTGGGGTCCCCGGGGTGGGTTTGGGATCCCTTGGGGGGGCCTTTGGGGTCCCCAACGTGCCCCTCACCCTATTCCAGAGGAGTTACGGGAATCCGTGGGTGGGTTTAGGGCTGCCCAGGATGCCCTTGACTCCATCTCTGGGCGGTTTTGGGGGTCTCCGGGGGGATTTGGGGTCCTAGAATTGCCCTGACCCCATCTCTGGGGGGTCTTGGGCATCCCTTGGGGCATCTTGGAGGTTCCCTGTGGGGATTCAGGGTCTCAGAGCTGCCCTGACCCCATCCCTGGGGTTTTTCAGGGTCCCCTGAATGGATTTGGGGTCCTAGAGGTGCCCTGACTGCATCCCTTGGGGGTCTTGGGGTTCTCCTGGGTGTTTTTTGGGGGTCCCCAGGGGGGAATTTGGAGTCCCAGAGGTGCCCAGACCCTGTCCTTGGGGAGGATTTTGGAATCCCCTCTTCCTGGGGGGTTTTGGTGTCCCCGAGGTGCCCCGGCTGTACCCTCGTCACCCTGGGTGGTGTGTGCCCGCAGGCGTGTGCGCGGGAGCGGGACGGGCTGCG
>NW_009649945.1:19202-19842 GCF_000708025.1 Charadrius vociferus
CCCCCCGCCTGCCCCGGCCCCACCACCCCTCCGTCCGTCCCTGCAGGAGCACGCGGCGGCCGCCCATGCCCACGCCGAGGAGCACCGGGTCGAGCTGGAGGTGAGCAGGTGCCTATAGGAGATCCACACACGTTCCCCAGGGTGTAGGAGCTGCGCAGACCCCGCAAGGGGCGGCTATAGGTACCCCCACGGAGCTATGGGGGCAATAGAGATCCCTATAGCAACCACAGGGGCTGCGCAGGGGTTTGGGGGTTATGGGTGCTGTAGTGTTTCTATAGGTCTATGTGGTGTTAAACGGAGATCCGTCGGGTTTTCTAATGTGTTACAGCACCATAGAAAACGTAGAAAATTTTTGAGAGCTGCAGAGACCATAAGGACAGCTGTGGCTCTATAGGATTTTGGGGATGTTTTAGGACATAGGTGATCTATGGAAAGCAGGTATGATTCTCCATGACCGTACAGAACTTGGAGACACCTGGTAACGTAAGCTGTAGATGCTTTCTATATGTTTTATGTATTCAATGAGAGTTATTTAAGCATCACAGAGACTGTCGGGTGCACCAAACTCTATAGGGCCCTTCAGGTCAGTTACGGCTTTTTAGAGACTATAGAAACCCAGAGGAGATGTGGGGTCTGTAGG
>NW_009649945.1:19977-20515 GCF_000708025.1 Charadrius vociferus
TGGTTTGCCCCCCCCCCCTTTCTGCTGCCCCCAGGGTCGCGTCGGGGAGCTGCAGGCAGCACTGGGGGATGCCGAGCGGCAGCGGGAGCTGCAGGAGGCCGAGGGCCGAGCGCTGCGCCAGGTACCCCCCCCCAAATCCACCCCACGGGACCCCCACAGCATTCCTGTCCACCTCAGCCCCTGGGACCCCCTCACAGCACCCCCTCAGAACTCCAGACACCTCCATGGCATTCTCCAGCCCTCCTGGGATCACCATAAATCTCACTGGGACTCCCAGTTCCCCTATAGAGGGGCCCTCAGGCCCCCAACCAGGTGCCCAAGTAGCCCCCAGGACCCTCCAGTCCTCTCTCAGGGTCCCCAAACTCCTCTGGCATCTGTCACCAAATTTTCCCTGGCTCCCCACATTCCCCTGGGTTCTCTCTTGAGTCTTCCCAGGACCCCCCCTCATCATTTGGGACCCCCCAAATCCCTCTGGGACCCCCAGACTCCCTTCACCACCCACAGGTCCTCTCTGGGACGCCCCAGTACACCCCCCTGA
>NW_009649945.1:22513-22744 GCF_000708025.1 Charadrius vociferus
TGTAGCGCCCCAACCAGACTTATAGAGTCTGTAGGGACACCTGAAGTGCTATAGGACCCGTGTCCTCTCCCCCGTGGCCCTATAGAGCGCTATAGGTGCCGGGACTGGGTGTGCCCCCCCCCCTTTCTGCTGTCCCCAGGGTCGCGTCGGGGAGCTGCAGGCAGCACTGGGGGATGCCGAGCGGCAGCGGGAGCTGCAGGAGGCCAAGGGCCGAGCGCTGCGCCAGGTACC
>NW_009649945.1:26146-28284 GCF_000708025.1 Charadrius vociferus
GCCCGCCCCTGCGACCCCCAGGGGTGAGCCCGGGCCCCCCCCCCATCCGCAGCACCAGCCGCCTGATCCCCTGGGGGGCCCTGGGTCACTGAGCCCCCCCTTCCCTCTCATCCCCTCAGGAAGAAGAGCTTCTCCGTCAGCTTTGCGGCCCGTGACCCCCAGGGCCAGGAAACCTTTGTGCCACTGCTGAGTGATGGGGACCTGGCGGCTGCCTTCACCTATGCCCGGCCCACCCTGCGCCTGCGCCTCGATGTCCGGCCTCCCCCTGAAAGTGAGTGGGGGTCCCCAGGGGGATGAGGGTGGTGGGACAGCGAGGCAGGACCTGAGGGGGGCTCGGTGGAGAGGGGGAAACCCTGGCATCCCCAGGGCGAGTGAGCAGGGTCTAAGTCTTGTTCAGCTTATTCATCGGTGACCTGGGTGAGGGCACAGAGTATCCCCTCAGCAAGTTTGCTGATGCCACAAAACTGGGAGGAGTGGCTTACACGCCAGCAGGCTGTGCCACCATTCCGCAAGACCTGGACAGGCTGGAGAGTTGGGTGGAGAGGAACCTCATGAAGTTCAACAAGGGCTGAACTTGGTCATCAAGATCATCAAGGGGTTGGAGCATCTCTCTTATGAGAAAAGGCTGAGAAACCTTGGTCTGTTTAGCCTGGAGAAGACTGAGAGAAGATCTTCTAGAATCATTAAAGGGTTTTTGGGCAGGAAGGGAGCTTAAAGATCATCTAGTCCAACCCTACCCTGGGCAGGGACACCTTCTGCTAGACCGGGTTGCTCCAAGCCCCGTCCAGACTGGTCCTTGAACACCTCCAGGGATGGGGCAGCCACAGCTTCTCGGGGCAACCTGCGCCAGGGGCTCACCACCCTCAGAGAAAATAATTTTTTCCTGATATCTAATCTAAACCTGCTTTGTTTTAGTTTAAAATTCTTATGACTTATTCTACAAATATATTTTCTGATAAAGATGAGCGCGTTATCCATGCTTAAAGAGCATTATGAGTGCTTATCACTATCGAAAGGGCAGGTGTCAAGAGGATGGGGCCAGACTCTTTTCAGTGGCGCCCAATGACAGGACAAGGGGTGATGGGCACAAACCGGAGCTCGAGAAGTTCCATCTGAACATGAGGAAAAACTTGTTTACTCTGGGGGTGGCAGAGCACTCACACAGACTGCCCAGAGAGGTTGTGAAGTCTCCTTCCCTGGAGGTATTCCAAACCCGCCTGGACGCCGTCCTGTGCAACCTGCGTGTGGTGACCATGCTTTGGCAGGGGGGTTGGACGAGATGATCTCCAGAGGTCCCTTCCAACCCTTGCCGTTCCTGTGACCCGGGTTGGGTGTTGGGAAGGGACGCGGGTGTCCGGGGTGGGTGTCGAGGAGGGGAGTTGGGTGCCCGGGTGCCCAGTGGAGGGACTAAGGTATTCTGGTGCCGCAGGCCCGCTGCTGGAGGACTGGGACATCATCAGCCCCCGGGAGGTGGCAGCGGCGGAGCCCCTCCCCGAGCGCCGCTCACTCCTGGCCGCAGCGCTGCCCTTCACCCAGGCCCTGCTGGCACAGGTGAGTGGGACCTGGGGATTGCCGGGGGGTCCTTGGGTTCCCCCACCCTGCTGAGACGTCCTGGAGCCCCCTCTGACCCCTTGGCCATCCCAGTTCCCTCCCAGTGCTCCTAGTTCTCTTCAGCACCTTTTCTGTGGTCCTAGTTGCTCCCCAGTCACCTCCCAGTGCCTCTCAGTGCTTCTAGAGCCCCTTCTATGGTCCTGGGTACTCCGTAGTGCCCTCCCATTGTCCTCCAGTGCCCTCCCAGTGTTCCTTAGTCCCCTCCCGGTGCTCCTAGTTCCCCATGGCTCTTAGTTCTATGGTCCTAGTTGTCCCCCAGTCCCTTTCCTGTGTCTGCCAGTCCTCTCCCAGTGCTCCCAGTTTCCCCCTGCCGTAGCTCCCTGCGTATACAACCCCTCCCCAGCGCCGCCAGTGACCTGTTTCCGCACAGGTGGGCCGGACACTGGCCCGGGCGCAGGCAGCCCTGTCCTGGCCTGAAGGGTCCCCTCCTTCACCGCCCCCTCCGCCATCTCCCTTCGCCCCCCTGAGCGACGCCGACCTCCGCACCTACCTGGGCCCCGGCGGGCGGCTGCTGCGGGCCCACCACC
>NW_009649945.1:29073-32991 GCF_000708025.1 Charadrius vociferus
GGCAGGAGGAGGGTGAGGCCCCTGCAGAGGCGACCGGTGGTCAAGGTGGCCACGAGGCCTGCGGAGATGGCCAGGAGGGTCCCACGAGCTCCGGCAACATCCAGGATGGTTCCAAAGACTCCACAGACGTCCCAGAGGTTCCTGCGAGCTCCAGCAACAACCAAGAGAAACCAAAGAGCTCCAGCGATGTCCAAGAGGGTTCCAAGAGCTCCAGGCATATCCAGGAGGATCCCAAGAGCTTTGGGGATAGCCAAGATGATCTCAAGAGCTCCAGCAATGTCCAAGGTGGCTCCAAGAGTGCTGGGGGTGACCGAGAGAAGCCTGAGGTCTTCAGGGATGTCCAACGTAGTCCTGGCAGCTCCCCAAGTGCCCCAAAGGATCCGAAGATCTCCTGGGATGTCCACGGTAGTGCCAAGGTCCCTGGGGATGGCCAGGGTGGCCTTAAGGTCTCCAGGGAGGTCCAAGGTGGTGCTAAGGTCCGCAGAGGTATCCAAGAAGATCCCAAAGTCTCCAGTGATGTTGGCCAAGACCCTGATGGTCCTGAGGCCATTGGAGAACACCCCGATGTCTCCAAGGAGGTTGACCAAGACCCTGGTGTTCCTGAGACAGGCGACGAAGGTGCCAGTGCTCTCAAGGAGACTGGTGAACAACCAAACATCTCAAAGGTGGTTTGTGGAGACCCTGATATCTCCAAGAAGGCTGGCAAAGATCCCAGTGTCAGTGCTGACTCCAACATCTCCAAGAAGATTCGCAAAGGTCACAATATCTCTAAGAAGGTACGTGAAGACCTGAACATCCTGGAAAAAGTCAGCGATGAACGCGGTGTTTCCAAGAAGATTGGTGGAGACCCCGACACAGTCAAAGAGATGGGCAAAGACCCCAAAGAGGTTGGCAAAGACCCTAAAGAGGTCGGCAGATACTCCGAGGCCCCCAAAGAGATCGGTGATGCCCTCAAAGATGGCAGCACCCTCAACTCTCCCAGAGAGGTTGGTGACGACGCTGAAGAGGTATGTGATGACCCCAGCACGGGCAGGGTGGCTGCTGATGGCCCCGAGGACCCCTGGGGGGGCGGTTGGGCCTGGGAGGACTCGTGCTCATCGTCCTCCTCCTCGTCGTCCTCCTCCTCATCCTCGGAGGAGGAGGTGGGTCTGGAGGATGATGGGGCACCGTTGCCACCGCCAGAGGAGCTGGGGCAGGGGAACCCCTTCCTCCTCTTCCTCTGCCTGGCCATGCTGCTGGAGCAGCGGGAGGCCGTCATGGCACGGGCTGGGGACTACAATGAGGTGGCCATGCACTTCGACCGCCTGGTGCGGCGTCACCACCTGCCCCGCGTCCTGCGCCGTGCCAAGGGGCTCTTCGCCCGCTACCTGGAGGGCTGGGGGGGGGCGCCCCCAGGGGGACCTCTAGGGGCACTGGGGGGCTGGGGGTGGCCCAGGAGCCCTGCTGGGACCCCACGGGGATGTGTGGGACAATGTGGCGGCCCCACGGACGCCACGGAGAGCCCTAGGTTAACGTGGGGACCTGTAGAAGAACGTAGGAACCCCACAGACATCCCATGGAGACCTCTAGGTCTTCTTTGGGGACCCCTAGGCCACCACGGGAAGCTCTTTGTCAACATGGGGACCTGTAGGTCCTCTTTGGGGACACCTAGGCCACCGCGGGGAGCCCTAGGTCAGCATGGGGACCTGTAGAACAACTTAGGGACCCCATAGACATCCCATGGGGACCTATAGGTCCTGTTTGGGGACCCCTAGACCACCACGGGGAGCCCTAGGTCAACGTGGGGACCTGTAGGTCCTCTTTGTGGACTCCTAGGCCACCATGGGAAGACTTAGGCCAACGTGGGGACTGGTAGGACAACGTGGGGACTCATACACGTCCTATGGGGACCTCTAGGTCTTCTCTGGGGACTCCGAAGTCACCACGGGGAGCCCTAGGTCAACACGGGGACCTGTAGGCCACCATGGAGACCCCATAGACGTCCTGGGGGATATATAGGTCCTCTCTGGGGACCTGTTGTCCACCATGGGGACTCCTAGGTCAACGTGGGGACCTGTAGTGCACCATGGGGGCTGTAGGTCGTCTTTGGGGACGCACAGGTCAATTTGGGGACCTATAAGACAGCGTAGAGACCCCACAGACACCCCATAGGGACCCATAGGTCCCTTCTGGGGACCTGTAGAGCAGCACAGGGACCCCATAAATACCTGTAGGTAAATCACGGGGACTTGGAGGCCAACATGGGGGCCCCACAGACCCCCCTGGAGACGTATAGACCCCCTGGAAGCCCATAGATCCCCACAGGGCATCCGGAGACACCCCAGCATGGACCAGGACAGCCCAGTGCCTCCCCTCTGGGGTTCTACATCCCTTGGGGCATCCCAGTGTAGACCAGTATGAACCACTGCAACGTCCCAGCTGGCAGCTCCTGGATCTACATTGCCTTGGGCCAGACCAGTATGGACCAGGAAGGTTCTGGGGCCCTAACTGGGAGCCCCATGTATGCATCGCCTTGGGTCGGAGCGGGATGGACCAGTACGGCATCCCAACTGGGATCACTGCCTTGACATGGCCTTCAGCCATCCCAGCATGGACCGGTATGGACCAGTACGTCAGCCAACTGGGAGCTCTTCACCCATGTGGCCTTGCGTCCTCCCAGTACGGATCAGCATGTACCAGTACAGCATCTTGCCCGGGATCTCTTCACCCATGTGGACTTGTGTCCTCCCAGTACGGACCAGTAGAGCATCTCGCCCAGGATCTCTTCACCCGTGTGGCCTTGCGTCCTCCCACTATGGACCAGTACAGCATCTTGCCCGGGATCTCTTCACCCGCGTGGCCTTGTGTTCTCCCAGTATGGACCGGTAGGGCGCCCCGACTGGGATCTTAATGCACATATGGGATCTCCCAGTATGGACCACTACAACCCAGTTCCTTCCCACCCCTGCCCCGACCCTGGGTGCCTTCTCACCCCCCTCCTTATTTATTGCCCCCCCTCCCGCGGGAGTGACCCAGGCGTCTGAGGGTCTGTGAGGTGCCGAAGATGCGAATAAACCTGACGCCCATGACTGTCGTTTGAGGGCTCCCAGTATGGACTGGGAAGGGGCTGGGGGCTCCCAGTATGGACCGGGAAGGGATGTGGGGTTCTTGTTGGCACTGAGAAGGGAAGTGGGGCTCCCAGTACGAACTGGGGGGCTCCCGATGTGGGTTGGGGAGGGGAACGGAGTGTCCCAGTCCGTACTGGAAAGGGATAGGGGCTCCCAGTATGGACTGGGAAGGGACGTGGGGTTCTTGTTTGTACTGGGAAGGGAAATGGAGCTCCCAGTATGAACTGGGTGGTTCTCAGTGTAGAATGGGGAGGGGTAAGGGGTGTCCCAGTCCATACTGGAAAGGGATAAGGGCTCCCAGTACGGACTGGGAAGGGAAGTGGGGCTCCCAGTATGAACTAGGGAGTTCCCAGTGTTGAATGGGGAAGGGTAAGGGGTGTCCCAGTCCATAATGGAAAGGGATAGGGGCTCCCAGTATGGACTGGGAAGGGGCTGGGGTCTCCCAGAGTGGACTGGGAAGGGATTACGGTTCCGGGTCCATACTAGGAAAGGGCTGTGGGCTCCCAGTATGGACTGGGGAGCTCCCAGTATGGACTGGGAAGGGGTTGTAGTGTGGGAAGGGGCGGTGCGCGGGGGCCTGGGTCCCCACTTGGGCGGGGGTTGGAGGGGCCAGCACTGGGGTCTTCCCAGTGCCCCCAAGTCCCATTGCTGCCTGCGTTGGCTGAGGCTGCTCCCTGTTCCCCGCCCCCCCCATCCCTCCCAGTTAGCCCAGTTCCCCCCAGGTGCCTCCCTTTTCTTCCCAGTATCCCGTTTCAGCCCTGTTGCTGCCTGTGTTTGCAGAGAGACTGCTCCCAGTCTCTCCCACGTCCCC
>NW_009649945.1:35440-35699 GCF_000708025.1 Charadrius vociferus
CCCGCACCAGGGGGCTCCCCAGCCCCGCGTCGGGACCTGCGGCGGGACCCACAGCAAGCCCCACGGCCGGGGACCAGAAGAAGGGCCGCAAGAAGATCTCCAAGGCTGACATCGGGGCCCCCTCCGGCTTCAAGTGCGTCTGGGTGGGGCGGGGGGAACCCCACCCTGTGTCAGGAGGGCACTTATGGGTCCAGCTGTGGGACAGGCAGCCCCTCACCATCTTTTACCCCCCTCCAGGCACGTCGGTCACATTGGCTGG
>NW_009649946.1:0-7904 GCF_000708025.1 Charadrius vociferus
AGTCCACTTCTATGGAGCTTTGCACCTCAATTACCAATATAAGAAACTGATGACAGGATTTTCATGATCCTCTGGCCTGCAATGATCCCAGAAAACCACCAGCCCAAAACACACCTATTCCTCCAAGTCATTCTCCATTCTTTGCCCTCCTGGAGAACAGGAATGAAAGCCAAGTAATTAAAAAACAGTGACTCCACTGCAACTCTCTTTGAGTGACAGGGTATGTCTGGCAAAGACTCCTGGATTGTGGCATCTAAGATGGGGATAAGTGCACAGAATGTTCAATTGGCCTCATAAAGGACACAAACACGATGATTGCTCATTGCTACTAACTTATTTTTCATGGTACACAGATAAAATACGCTAGAACTTTCCAAGATCCTCAGATTTTCTCCTTTTGGAAACATAATCACAGTCCATGATATCTAGATAAAGGACAAAAATTTGGAATTGCAATGTATCTGCTGAATTTTCCTAAAGGTTAGAAACGTCAGAGCCTTACAGGTAAGAAATAAACACAGAAGATATTTTTCAAGTCTTTTCAATCTGGAAAATTAAGCAGCCATTATTAGGGCAAAATTATTTTAGGAGGAATCCCTTCCAATTTCTGGAACATAAATAATAATAAAGGTATTAATTGCAGCTACAGTTTCAATAATACACTAGAAAATGTGTCTGGTTGTTTCTATTAAATTAGTGACTGTGTGGTGTCACATATTCAACATATGATATTCATATTCATCAATGATCAGGATGAAGGGATAGAGTGTACCATCAGCAAGTTTGCTGATGACACAAAACTGGGAGGAGTGGCTGACACGCCAGAAGGCTGTGCTGCCTTACAGCGTGACCTCGCCAGGCTGGAGAGTTGGGCAGAAAGAAACCTTATGAAGTTCAACAAGGGTAAGTGTAGGGTACTGCACCTGGGGAGGAATAACCCCATGCACCAGTACAGGTTGGGGGCTGACCTCCTGGAGAGCAGCTCTGTGGAGAGGGACCTGGGAGTCCTGGTGGACAACAGGATGACCATGAGCCAGCAATGTGCCCTGGCGGCCAAGAAGGCGAATGGCATCCTGGGGTGCATCAAGAAGAGTGTGGCCAGCAGGTCGAGGGAGGTCATCCTCCCCCTCTACTCTGCCCTGGTGAGACCGCATCTGGAGTACTGTGTCCAGTTCTGGGCTCCCCAGTTCAAGAAAGACAGGGAACTGCTGGAGAGGGTCCAGCAAAGGGCAATGAAGATGATTAGGGGACTGGAGCACCTTTCTTATGAGGAAAGGCTGAGGGACTTGGGTCTCTTTAGTCTAGAGAAAAGAAGATTGAGGGGGGATCTTATTAATACATACAAATACTTAATGGGAGGATGCCAGGGGGATGGGAGCAGTCTTTTTTCAGTGGCGCCCAGTGATAGGACGAGGGGTAATGGGCATAAACTTGAACATAGGAAGTTCCATCTTAACATGAGAAGGAACTTCTTTACTTTGAGGGTAGTGGAGCACTGGAACAGGCTGCCCAGAGAGGTGGTGGAGTCTCCCACTCTGGAGACATTCAAAACCCGCCTGGACGCTGTCCTGTGCAACCTGCTGTAGGTGACCCTGCTCGGGCAGGGGGGGTGGACTAGATGATCTCCAGAGGTCCCTTCCAACCCTAACAATTCTGTGAATTCTGTGAATTCTGTGAATTCTGTGTATGATGACAAGCTAACTATAGGAGAGAATAAGCAAAGGATTTCTAAGGGGATTTCATGGAGTGGTTAATTCAAGTTAGCCACGAGGTGCCTCCTAACTTTGCATCATACATCAGCTCAGAATGCAGGATAGGACATCTAGATGTATTTCAAATTAATAAAAAAACCCACATTTTTATGTGAATTATTTACTATTATATACTATTTATTATTATTAGACTCACTATCTGTGAATTACTTGCACAGACCTCTTCCTTGTGATCACTGTCTTTCAGTATTTCCCAAATATTAGATCTTTTTCCACAATAGTCTGTGGTGGGGCAGAAAACCTTACTGCAATTCCAATTTTCATAACCTTTAGAGTTTGCAGATCCTGGCTAGGCTGTCTTAGAACTCATCCTAGGGATCAGGAGTGCGGGGGTGGAAAGGAATACACTGATTCGCAGTCACATGCTGCCCTGGAAGACACCTCCTGAAAGATGAGATTTTTGCATTCACATGATACTAATGAAAACTTTTTTCTCCACCACAGAAGCCTAAAGTTTGGGCTGATTCATGCATTGGGAAAATTCACTTCTGTGCCATGAAACAAGAGAAGTGAAGAAAAAAAAAAAAAAAAAGACAGAGGATGGCTGAATCAGTGTTTGAAATGGGTGCTTTAGGACTGCAACCAAACCATAAGCAAACGTCTCTGACAGATGTTCCCATTATAAAAAAGCAAAACCTTCATGAGACAAATCTAGAAACTGGGGATTTGGTTGAATTAGTGTTCCTAGAATGTTCAATATGTCTTCCTTTCAAAAGAGACCTTCTGACATTACTCTTTATTACTGGCTTTCTCTCTTACACAGTATGTTGGGGTTTTTTTAAGTACTGGTAGCCTTTGCAAGTATTTTATTAAAACCTCACTTTCATTGAGACAAAAGGTAATAAGATGTTTCTTGCCAAGATGTTTTACAATCCCACACTGAATACAATACATTTTGGACTCATTTTAGGGACGAATAAAATGACCCACAGTGATGAAGTGTAATGCCTGCAAATTTTTGCTAATTTGACACTCTAAAGACTCTCTGAAACTTTCATCCCAAAACACAACAGCATTAGAAAAAAAAATATAAAAAGACCTAATCTGATGTTACTGTACTGTAAGTATGATATAGGATTTGTCTCTTACTGTTTGAGAATGGTAGAACAAAAGGCAAAATAGTTATTTTTACACAGACAAATGAAGTTTAGTGGGATCCAGGAAAGGCTCCTGAGCAACAAATCAGGGCCACTCTATAACCTCCCCTAGAGTCACGTTCTGCAAAGTTGTCACATTCCTGATTGTGTTTGCCAATTGATAATTCAGGTTTAGAGCAAACAGTAAGCATAGGAGTAATATTGCATATATTACTATATATTTTGTCTTCCTGTCAGACTGAACTTTCTGAAGACTTCTGTAAAATCTCTGCTCCATATGCAAGTGCCAGGTGAGAGGAAGAAACTTCATCTACCCTGTGTAAGGAAAGATAATCCTATGAGTCCCAAGACATTTACTTAAAACCTTAAATGTTACTGTTGCTTTGAATTTCCATGTGGAACACGATCTATCCATTACAAGAACTGCTTGCTACTTAGCTTCTATCAGATACTTTTTCATGTAATGTCATACAAAAAAGGGTTAATCCATACATATTCCAATTAAGATTCCATTATTTTTTTAGCAAAGAGAACAACGGAAGTTGGACAAGGGGAAATAGGTAGGTACTGTGTGATTTACTACAGCTCCTCCAGCTAATGATCCCTCTGTGTAGCAGGAAGCCTTGACCAGCCTTGACAAAAATAAAATTCTCTGATTTACAGCATAACACAATAGGTCATATATTACAAAGGTTCTGCTCTGAATGCCACTCTTTAAAGAGAAGTACAAGACTTACAATTTTATACTGACTAGTCCCTTAATGAGTTAATAATTTGCTGGAAATGGAAACGTATTCAGCCAATTGTATTTAAACTTTCTCACACTAAATTTAAACTAAGTCAGAATTCCCCCTCTTCCTTCACCTACAAATCACTATATGCTTCATTTCCATCTTTTTCACATTAAAAGACACAAAACTTTAATGTTAATTTCTAGCTCAGCAGAGGGAACACAGACATAATTCTTAGTTAGGACCCTCGCAGGGTTATTATTTCTGTACACAATCTAAGACCTTCGCAATGCTATATACATATTTCCAAATGGCATTACTAAAACCACATCATTTAATATAACTTTTCTTTAATGTAGGCCTCTAGCACAAATTCCCAAAAGATAAATTAATCCTTAAACTGAATAAAAATGTTTTATCAGCTGCACATGAGACAGTTTGCAACATTAAAATACCTGCTTAGATTATTGTTATTCACTTTAAAACTCCACGTAATGATCTGCAAAAGACATAGAAGGCAGCCAAATTCTTTGATATTATGTTTACAAAGCTATTAGTATCTCAACAGTGATATTAAGAACATATTACGCTAATATTAAATGGAAGAGAAACACAGTCAAATGAACAGTAAATTCACACGAAAATTTTCTCCTCAGTAAATGAACAATTTTTTCCTTGTAATTTTATGTATTGTGCACTAAGAACAACCTATAAAATCGCAATTTATTATAATGTCTGTATAGAAAGTAACAGATCAATGAAAAGTTTGTGATACTAAATTAAAAATGAATACAGTTAAGTTTTTGTGACTGTTTGCTTGCTTCCTAAATGCAGTTGAGTGCACCTCATTCCTATTCAATTTTCCACACTGAACTACCTGCTAGAACTTACACTCTCTAAACATGTTATCTCCAGCTGGAAACATAAAATAAGAACACTTATTATTTACCTGGTATGGAACATATTTTCCATTGCTCTGATTTCTTCTCAAGTCACCCCAAAAAGCAACAAGTCACAAGTGTATACTGTAAAATGCTTGAATGAATTACATTTTGGACACATTTTATTCTGGGTTAAATGGTGATAAAAGGTACTAAGTTCAAAAAAAGTGTCATAAGCCAGTGCTGTTAGCTGTCTGCAGCATGCATCATGGCCTCGGGACTGTGGACTATAAGTTGTTAGATTAACATAAGATTTAATTTTTAATTCCTCTTCCCTTTAAATTCTTCTTTAACTTTTCTCAGCCAGGTAGAAGCTGCCAATCTGGTCACACTTGTCTGTCTTCACTTAACATGTACCTTAAGCATTAGTCAGCATGTGAGGAATAAGCATAAAAGTGGCCTCACACTGACACCTAATAGGTGTCTGGACATAAATGAGACATAAATTGTATTTGAAACAGTGGGGGAGTTACTACACAGAACTCTGAAAATATCCTAAAGACTTCAGTGGTCCTTCATGCTGATGGGAGGACTACAGTGGCAACTGCAGGGTTGCAGAAATGAATTTGAAAAATTCCCTTCTCCAAAGAGTTCTGAAAGAATTCTTATGTATTACTAATACTCCAACTGTGGAAAGTGAATTTTCATATGAATTTATTGCCTAGTGCATCAAAAGTTTAATAGCTATAAATATTTATTTCAATTACTTCAACTAGTCATTCACAGATGTCTTTTTCATGCTTTATGGCCAGCACCTGGTATGCATCCTAAACAAAGAGCACTTTGGTCTTCTACTTATCCCAGTGCATGCATCTATATATCAGTTTGAGCAGCCATAAATAAAGCCTAGTGGGCATCCTTTGTGGGCTTACTTGGTAACTTGTTAACCCACTAGTATAAACATGGACAAGAAACCAAATATTTTCCAGAGCTTTCCCTGATTTTACCTGAAGGCTTGCTTTTAACCTAACAGTTACCATACAAGGTGAAAATAGTCTTAGATTTGATTTTTGGGATATGCCTACCAAAAATATCCCAGCAGGATAAACAAACCTACTGGGCATTGCTGGAAAATCTATGCAGCGCAGTAACGCATAGTACAGCTACATATCTAACTGAAACTTACTTTGGGGTAGAAGAGGCTGTGAAGGCTTCACTAGAGGTATAATTAGGTATTACAAAATAGTTAGATGGTTTGAAGATTCTTCACAATCCCTAATTGTAAGATATATGCCGTATCAGAAAACACTCATATAATAAATTAATCCCTATATCCAGTACATGGTGGGCATAGTTTGTTACATCTTTCCTTCCCATCCTACATGCATCCTGGTTTGAGGTAAAACAGGACCAATTTTGCTCAGTAACTTTACTTCTTAAGTAGGCCTCTTCTAACTACTGAAATATTGTGCAGACACTGTTCGCTCTCAGAATGGTAAGACCTATGTTTATAGCTGATGCCCAGGCATGGGATACAGAGAGGCTCTTGCTTATACTTATAGCTATAACACCCAAGGGCAGCTCACTTTGTTATGTGCCTCCTATGTGTCCTCCTACGTTGGAGGGTCGGAAGCAGAATAGAGGGGTCCCACCTGCGGGGAGGAGCGGACAGCACAGGTGACCCAGAACTGACGCACAGGGTATTCCATCCCATCTGCCTCATGCTCGGTATAAAAGCTGAGGGATCAAAGGGTCAGGGCTCTTCCTTCAATGGCTGGCATCTGAGGAGGACTCTGTCTGTTTGTCTGCCTTTGATCCCAATCCTGAACCCAGATCCAGAATCCAGTTCCTGTCTGTCACTGAGTCCAGTCTGGGACTGCCCCAGTAGATGTGACTGTCATCCTGGGAGCTTGATACAGTTTTGTATATATTTCATGATTTCTTTTTATTTTATTATTAATATTTCATTAAAGTAGTTTAGTTCCTTCTAAACTCGTAAGTCTCTCTCTCTCTCCTCTGCCTCTCCTTTTGAAGAGGGGTAGGGAGGAGCATCTGTTGGTCCCATCTGGGGTGCCCCACGTCCCCAGTGGCCAGTTCAGCCTAAACCATGACAACATGCAATCGCGTCTTATTTTAAAAGGAAGGATACAAGCTAACACAAACAAGGTGAATGTTAAGAAGATACAATATAAAGAATTAAAATTTACTATTAAAATGAAAAGATTCTTTGTTTTACTTTTAAGCAATCTGTGTGATTTTTCAAAAAATGTCTAGCGTAAATCGAAACCATGACATAAATGTGAATCCAGACTCATTCTGCAAAATAACCCACCTGTATATTAAATTTACCACTGTAAAAGGGAGGTGAGAAAGCCTTGTTGAGTTACAGATGAAAGATGGTTTTGAACATCAGAACAAGAGAATAATGACCCATGAAAAAGATAAAGGAAACCTTTTTTAAGAGTGTGCTTTTATCCTTACCTGGAAAAAATCTTCAATTTCTCCCTGAGGCCATTCAATTTTAAGATAGAAATCTCCAGTGATATAGCATCAAGCTATGATAGAGGAGTTCAGTATTCAGATTTAGCTAGGAAAGCATAGATTATTAAGACAAACAAGGTTTCTGAAAATTAATTTGAAGATTTTTCTATCATGGTCTTCTCTCTCCTGCACACATTCAGTTTGCAAAATATCACATGCTTTTTATAGTTGTGTCACAGGTAAGTTCTAACTCTAACTCTGAACACCCGAAAATCTGGAATATTCAGATCTTTTCATGTGGATGAGAAATTGCATAATTTGGATTCAGATCAAGATTCAGATTCTGAAGACAAATACAGGAAAAATGGGTATCTATGAGCATTCATGGGGAAGGAACATATGCTGTGAAATTCAGTGGTGCCGTGGCTACAAAAATTGTAAGTTTTCCTGAGAGGGAGGTTTCTTCAGGTCTGTCAGGTTATGTCTGCATTAGCAAGTAGCCAAGCAAGCAATCTAACTTGCATTACCAAATAATGCAGACCAACAGAAGCAGCTCTCTAGAGCAAAACAGTTGATACCAAGGACCTGACATCCACACTAGAGTTTCAGGGCTGAGATTCTTGGGTTGCGTGAGGTTTTTTGAGTTTAAACTGCCTCTAGTCTTGCCTTAATGACTGCACGCTCTTTTGCAAGTGGAGTGCAGTAGGTGAAGTCCTGGAATTCATCACCTTATTTAGTTTTATTCAAAAGGCATCTACTTTATTCACACTGAGGATGTTCCATGATGCAAACCAAAACACGGTAAATGGGGACAATCCATTTCAAAAGTGCATCCCTGTTCCGAACTAAGACACAAGTGCAGGCACATCCTAATTGTCTAATTCTGAGCTCTTGTCAAACGCATCAGCAGACAAATTTGAGATTATTGGGGGGGAGGGGGGT
>NW_009649946.1:7966-8783 GCF_000708025.1 Charadrius vociferus
GGTAGAGACGGGGGGGGAGGGGGTACTACTGTTATTTGAAGGTAATAGTTTCATTAAAATTGATGTCCACAACAACTGGTTAGTCACAGACTTTTGTGCAGTGATGTGCTGGAAGTTACATTTCTCTAGGTTTAGAGAGACTGAGAGAAACAGACAAAGGTACCATACAATGACTAAGTGAAGATTAGAAAATGTATGCTGCCTTCTCTTCAGAACTAACTCCCTTCTGTATAAAAGATTAGTTGACCATTTTTCTTACAGGGTGGAGATTCAACAGGTTTACAATAATTGCTTACTATTTCTTTCTACTGGTGTATCTAGTAAAACCACCATAATGCTTTCTCCAGAGGATCAGACCTGGTTCACTCAGCTAGCTCCACTAAAAATCAATCTTAAAAATCTATTATTTCAAAAACAATTGCCTTGTTAACAGTTGTGCCAAGAAAGCATACAAACTCCTGTGAACTTTCCTTAGCAATGGGAATTCATCAGGGGAATTAGTCAGGGGAAGTCATGTCTGACTAATCTGATAGCCTTCTACGATGGGGTGACTGGATGGGTGGATGAGGGGAGGGCAGTGGATGTTGTCTACCTTGACTTCAGCAAGGCTTTCAACACCGTCTCCCACATGATCCTCACAGGCAAGCTTAGGAAATGCGGGTTAGATGAATGGACAGTAGGGTGGATTGAAAACTGGCTGGCAGAGAGATCTCAGAGAGTTGTGGTTAGTGGCACAGAGTCTAGTTGGAGGTCTGTAATAAGTGGTGTTCCTCAGGGGTCAGTACTGGGTCCAGTCCTGTTCAATATATTAATCAAT
>NW_009649946.1:9150-25459 GCF_000708025.1 Charadrius vociferus
GGGGGGATCTTATTAATGCTTATAAATACTTAAAGGGAGGGTGCCAGGGGGATGGGAGCAGTCTTTTTTCAGTGGCACCCAGTGATAGGACAAGAGGTAATGGGCACAAGCTTGAACATAGGAAGTTCCATCTTAACATGAGGAGGAACTTCTTTACTTTGAGGGTAGTGGAGCACTGGAACGGGCTGCCCAGAGAGGTTGTGGAGTCTCCCACTCTGGAGACATTCAAAACCCGTCTTGCCATCCTGTGCAACCTGCTGGTGGTGACCCTCCTCTGGTGGGGGGGGTTGGACTAGATGATCTCCAGAGGTCCATTCCAACCTCTGGTTGGTCTCCCTGCCTGACCGTTCTGTGATTCTGTGATTCTGCAATTAAGCTTTTCAAGCCTGGACTTGGAAACCATCTCTGCCTTAGAGCTGAACAAACATAACAGTACAGACACCTTTTAAAGCTGGAAAACAGGTAATTCAACTACACAATGAAGGGAAGTAAAAAAAAACCAAGACAAAGCCAATGACTGCCACACTTCAATAAGAAAAAGCAGAGAGACTACCAGCACAGCTTCTAGCTCTTTGTGACAGGGATTGTCACTTCAGAACACAGCAAGCATCATCCCTGTCTTTTAGCACCTTTTTTATCAGAGTGGATGGGTACGTCAATGAGTAAGATGCAACCCTTACCCTCACAGTGCCTCTTTGAGTTAATTACTATTTCGTGGTGTGAGAACACTTTCTGACTTCAGCTGAGGACTGGCTTTAACAGTCCTGGAATTTTCATCTTACTGAGAAGTAAGAGACGATGTTGCTCTTATCCCTGCAAGGGTCAACACCATAATTTGTGGTACGGATGCTACAAATTCAGCTTCCTAAAGCTCTTTGATCTTGTCCAGCCTCAACTTAGGTCCCTCTCAGAAAATGACTGAAAACATTCATGCCAGTAACAAGCACAGACACATTTCTTTTATTTTTTTGTTTTGTTTTGTTTTTATCCTCTTTGCCTTGATTGAGAAAAGCTCTGAAGTTAATTCAACGACAGCATGTGCATGTTTAGAAGCACAGAGTTGAGAGCAATACGGAGCTTATAGTCACATTCTTTTATCAGTGTCCACTCAAATGATGCTAGGGTTGGCCGGCTGCAATTAACAGGATGTAAAACTGAGACCCTGACAAGTATAGCATAAATTATCCTCCTTTCTTCAAACAAGCTACCACTGGAATTGAAAACAGAAAAGATGCTGGGGTAACAGGGATGAGCAGGTTTGAGTGGATAGGGAGGGCCGTAGATCAGGGAGCTCTCCTGAGTTTCTACCTAGGAATTTCCCTTATTCAACACTGAGATGTTTGTGTAAATCAAACAGAAGGGACAGTGCTAGATTGTTTTTAATTTGCAAATTTCAATAAATGATTGCATTTTTAATCTCTAAAACGTGTGGAAATTGTTTATTTTTTAATTTAGGCAGAGTACTGAAACTCAGCTTACTTGGATTCTAGTAGCAGCTGTACACTCCAGAGCATCCACAGCTTTCATGCCTTTTAGGTAAATTTGTACTAGAAAGAATTCCTCTACTTCAACTTTTCTTTTTTTTTTTTTAAAGTACAAGAATCAAATGTATACAATTACTTTAATATAGAAAACTCAAAGGAAATAAGATTTTCAGCACTATTAGATTGATGAGAAATTACTGATTATTGCTTTCACTTGCCCTGTGATTGGGAAGGGGAGGGAACAACAAATAAGGCCAAAAAATGCAATGTTATTTGCAAATAATTAAGATCATTGCTCAGGTTTTGGATGCTGTTTGTTCAATATGGCTTTCTAGGTACAGCAGGATGAGGCTTTCACATGAAACAAGCAGGATGAGAGCTCTGTTGGGCTCAAGCTGCATATCTTTATATTCTAGCACTATTTTAGCTGGTCTGGAAAGGCAGCACCCGAGCTGCGTATTCAGGTTCCAACAAGGTACACACCCACACCCATGAAGGCAAGCGGCCTTAGGGCACTGCATTTTGAAAACAGTTGAAGGCATCTGTGCAGACATAGCTGACAGATCTAAGAAGACCTATGAGCACTCAGTCAGAGGTTATCTGGAAAACAGCTCAGTCTCTGTAGAAGCTGACTTTATCTAGCATTCTGTGAAAAACCCAAAGATTTACACAAATGGGAGATGATGGTTTTCAGCACAGAACCCTTGAGCCTGTAATTCATTTGCTTCTCGTAAGAATGGTTCAAAGCTGTTTCTCCTCTAAAGCATTATGCAAAGACAAAAGCTTCCTAAAATCTAAATTTTTTAAAATCTAAATCTTTAGGAATTATAAAACAAGTTCTATTTTATGTTTATTTCTTAAAACATTGGAAGCACTTTTTTATTGTTATTATTCTTAACTTTTCTGCTACTTCCATGATTTAACCTGGAACTCATTTGCTAACATTGAAAACTGTGATACATCTGCTACTGGCAGTATTCATATCACTTCCAGGAAGTACAAAGACAGAATATAGGTCCTATTTGCTTGCATGGAGATGCTAAATTAGGAAACTAACTGCACACAAGGCATTATTTTATGCCTCTATCTCAACATAAATGCCCCAACTGATTAACTGAGCAGGACTGGACAGGGTACATGAGAATTTGGTATTAGATCCTGGTTAAAGGTGGTTTAGGAAGGATATGAGCTCAGGCAGTTGGGTTTTGTGGAAGATGATACAAACAGGGCGGGCAGTGAGAAACAAGACTAGGATCAGAGTATGGTCCTGATAAGGAGCATCAAAACACCTCTCTGAAAAATGTGCAAAATAGAATAGAATAAAGCTAGCACCTAAAGCCAAACAGCTGCTGTTGCTATACATGGCTACTGCTGTGTAATATAATTGGCTTGTAGAAATATAGGAAATAAACTGTTCTTACGTTAATAGTATCTACCATAATAAAAAGTGTTAGACCAAAGCATGAATTGGTAATCTTGTTGCCAGTTTTAGCACAGAGACCCATATTAAATTCATGCAAGCTAAATCAGTCATTTCCAGATATAAACATCAGAAATTAAGTTAGAACTATATTAGCAACCTAATGGGTGTAAGCTTGAAAACCACCTCTTTTGACTTTAAGATAGGAAAAGTTTTTCACTGTCCTGTGGTGACAATGCACAAACCCTAAAATTCAGTTTAAGAGACAGAATGACATATTCTAATACAGAAATGGAATCACTACTTTTGCTACAACTTTCTTTACTACAAAACAACACTTTGATTTTGTAAGCATAGACTAAATGGATAACCTGTCATTATGATGCCACTCAGTTCTAGAAGGAAGGATCTATCCAGTATAAGGGTATGATTGCAAATGATGGAGATGCCAAAGCTCCAGCAGTTGTTAAAGGTTCACTCATCCACCGTACTTACAGTACACATCCAAGCATACACCATGTACAGTAGTACTGTAGTGCAAACACAGACTGTTCAAGACTCCTTTTTTTCTGAAAGCTCCTTATCCGCTGGTAGCAAAGAGACCAGAACTGTTTTGGGGCCAGGCAGCCACATCCTCTGCCACAGTACCAGGTGCACTTTCAACCTCTTGCCTAGCCAACAAGTCACACACTGGGATTTAGGACAATCTGTCCTCTGATGTGATCAGCAGTCCCTGACAACAGCCGCACCTTGACCGCAGGCATGAACCTGATCACACAGCAGCAGAGGTTTGCCAGCATGTGCCTCCATGCCTCCAATTATGCACCACCACTCTCCCCACCCCCTCACCCCCGAGAGTTTGAACATCTCTGCCTTAAATTATCCAGGAGAGTTAAGCTAACAAGTGTTAGCTTATAAGGAACCAAGGGACAGACATGAACACAGCCTAATGGTGATTTGTGAACTTAGACATTCAACTGTCTGTGATCATCTCTGCATACGTGTAATATTTGAACACAACTCCTTAAAAGAAACACGTAAAATTCACTGCAAAATGAAGACAACTGGTAAGGCAAACCATATGTATTAATTAAGTGTAACCATATTAATTGTATCTGATTTTCTTTTCTGTGTTAATTAGCAATAGTTTATGTTTCTGTTGCAACTTTTCTAGAGGCAAAATCATTGATATTTATCACCTTTAAAGATACAGGCACTCATAAAAATGGAGTTTTGCTCTATAAAGCTTTATGTATAAAACCTTTCCAAAGAATCCTGAAAAATCATATAGATACTACTGCAGGGGATCAGCCTTTTACAGATGAGACTACTACACTGGTAAACCTGTTCTGTCATTTCCTGAAAGCAATGACCAGTGACAATTCCTCCATTGTACCTGAGGAAAAAAAAACAACCAAACAACTAAGAATAAACAGATAAAAGGCATATTTTCCAAATTATGTTCTAAACCATTAAAAAACTTCCATCCAATGTTTGTATTAATCATAATAAATCAGTACTTCAGGAGCTGTGGCACAACAGAGACCTTGTGGGATGAGTAATCCTCTGTCAGCCTCTGCCACCCAGGACGTATGCAGAACATAAAATGAACATAGAACACATTCATCTTAGCTTGACTGAGTACAAACACTGATGCACGACTTATATGGGCAGTGTTGATATACTCACAAAGACAAAATGATGCAAGTCACTATGAAAAGCTGTCTTCTCATGATAAAAAAAAAAAGTTAATTTTAATCCATGCTCCACAAGTTGCACAAATCAGTGACTGATAGAGATTAAAACATAGTTACACATATTTAAGTTACACTTGAAGGTTTCTCTAAATGAACATATGCAAATGCTTGAAGCCCAGGGACAGCTCTTTCTTGTACTCAGGACATTTACATAGCTTTCCAAGCTAATATTTAATCTAGTATTCAGTAAAACATCACTAATTACTTTCATAAATTCCTAACATCCTGTGAGATGTCTTTTCCCTCTGAGCTGCAAAACAGAATCTTCAAACACCTTCTCCGTCAAAATAAGTGAAACTATTTTCACTCTACAGTGCTTTTAATTGTAAGAAAAGATCATCTTATTGCTTAACATTTTTTTTTTAAATTTTAAAAAATACTAAAATACTATACTTTGGCAGGAATAATTTTGGGGCAGCAAGGAATAGGAGGGTTATGATTATGACACAAAGTTCAGTCAAAGAACTGGTGTGCTCTACAATAGCAACTTGATGAGAAGAGAGGAATTACCACAGTGGATCACCCATAAGGGTCTCTCTCGTTCACCATCATTTGCTTCAGGGGAAAATTATAAGAAACTCTGCAGAAGGCAGTTACAGCAAAATTTGCCCACGGAAGGCTTTTTTTACCTAAAACCTGTAACATTAGTGTGAGGATCCACTGTCTTCCTAGTCTTTCTAGATATTTTTATTATTCAAACACAGATATATAGTTTTATAACACAAAATGAAAACCTCTAGGAAACTTACTGCCTTTGTTTCCAAGGGGCCTGTCAACGTGGTAGTTGTAATGACGTTTTTCCTCAAACTACAGCACTCATACTATAAAATCCCACTACATCATGCACACAAAACAGCTGAATGAAAATTTCTAATCTATAGTCACTTTATAGCTGTTATTTTATATGTTTATCATGTCCCTTTGCTGATTTTCTCGCTCACGTAAACAGTTTGATTCTTTTCAATTTCTCCTTTTATAGAAAAGTTTTCTCTAGTACCAGTGATAGTACATGGCTCACAATCCCCACCACAGCTGGTATTCTGATCTGACCTCAAGCACTTGATTATTGTAGTCGCTCTGCAACGTGTCAGGAAAAATCAAAAAAAAAGTACTAAGAAGCGTGGCAGCATCTGCACTGCCAATGTCTAGCCTGAACAGTAATACAGTGTGGTGCAATTTTAATGGATGATGCAACTCTGCTTCATGGAACCCTCTTCTTCCCCTGCTCTTGTGTTTTGTATTTATTTTCCTGTTTGTTTAAATAAGACATAAAATCATGTCCCGCATGACACAAGAATTCTACAAGAATATTGCAGAATACCTATGTAAGTAATTTCTTTTATTGATTTAAATCCTTAAGGTCTATTTCATAGATTTAAAAAAACCTAAATAGGGCAGACTGCCCTGGCACCAGTCAATGTAATTTAACACAAATCCATAGAAAAGGATTGATCTTACTGAGCTTATCTCTAATATGGTTTACAAATACTGACTCTTCATGCATCAACTTAGGCCCTCTTTGCTCTGAAAGATATTTTTTATGCCTACTCCCATACCAGATGGGCACCCAAGTATTTTATAAAAGATGACAGAAAAATTACATTATATAAAGTTGGGAAGGGGCAGACTAATATCAAAAGGGAAAAAAAAGAGGACAAAAGTAATGAATTTGCCTGAACCAATCTCATATTTCATGACCTCATCATGCAGAAGCTGCCTATCTATTTTGCAACAAGTGGTAA
Source organism: Charadrius vociferus (assembly GCF_000708025.1). NCBI lineage: Eukaryota > Metazoa > Chordata > Aves > Charadriiformes > Charadriidae > Charadrius > Charadrius vociferus. The sequence continues at coordinate 15,554 of NW_009649946.1, forward strand.
ATATTAAAATGAAATTTTTCTGCATGTCTTATCAAAAGCTTCCAATAACAATTGTTTTCACAAATGTTTTCTCCTGCAAGTAGTGAATGCCTCTTCATCAATCTTTTATCAAAAGCAATCTTGTTCTGATTTCAGTCTTATCAGAAAAGCTTCTCTTGCTCCTTTGTTGTTCTTTTTTTTTTTTTTCTTTCTTGGCAGAACGTACATGAATATCATTTTACACTTGACTGTGGCTGCATCTCCATCGATCAGGAAATAAAAAGTAAGTCTGAAGGATATGTCATGACCCTGCAGAGCTCCAAACAACAGAAACATATGTAATGATTCCACTGTACCCGACAGTGACAAAAGAGGAAAGCATGTGTGCGTGCCCACATGAATGTGTAATATTCCTTTTTCCAAGGAATGCTTCCGCTACCAAATATTTGTAAAAAAAGAAAACTAAGATTTAACAGAAGACTTGATTTCCATACACCTTCCTGACATGTCCATCAAGCTTGAAAGAGAATATACATTATCAAAACATCATTACGGCACAAAGCTCAGGCTTTCAGCCTTACTTGTCACGTGGGACATACATGGCAGGGTTTTGGTAGGGGCGGCTGTGGTGGGGAGCTGTGCAGGAAGAGGCCATGAGCTGCCCTGTGCTGGTCACAGCTGAGCCCAGCCACTTCTGGAACTGGTCACAGCAATACATGGCATGCCAAAACTGCAGCCAGGCAGGTTAGCCTCCAGCAGCCCAACCTATTTATGAAAAACCTGCAGCCACCAGGGTGAGGAAGATGCTCATGGAGACAGATGGCTGGAGGCATGTGGCTGAGGAGACAGCTGCACATGTGCTGCTGAAGGTGCTGTGGTGAAAACACCGCCAGAGGCTCTCTTTGAAAGAAGAACCCCATGCCAAAAGGGGTTAGTCATAGGGGACTTCAGCCCACAGGCAAGCGATGCCAGCATGGGGAGACCCTGAGGGACTACCGCCTGTGGGCACGCCACACCAGGGAGGGACACCCCTGAGGGAATGAACCCTACAGATGACCCATCCCAGGCAGGGGCACTAAGAATTAAGGAAAACCAGCAAGGAGTGTCAAACAGAAACCATTATGTACTTGACTCCAACCGCCAGCGCTGCCCATCCCCTCACCAAGGGGACCAGGAAGGACTGAGCATAACCTGCAGTGAAAATAAGGGAACTTCAGACAAGGAAGGGGAGGCAAGGTGTCTATTTAAGTGTTTGTTTACTTGTTGACTTTTTTTACTCAAAACTCAACTGAGTGATCAGAAGTTTGTGTTAATTGACAATAAATTAAATTTAGTAAAAATTCCCTGAGTCCAGACTGTTTTGCCTGCAAGACTTGCTTGACATACTTGAACCCATAATGCGATGAGAACTATTCAATCTGAAGGCCCATTTCAAACATCACCTAGGACTGTGGGGGAAGAAAACACTCTAAACAAATACCATATGTTTTCTCCTGCTAAATCTGGATGGCAACCAAGGTTTCAATATATCTGGACAAGATCCTCAGTTTGTACAAGTAAATGTCATTCCAGAAGTCTCACAGTATACCGAGGCCAATGCACAGTGACAGGGCTCCAGATCAGAGTGAGCTGCCACAGTGACTAAAGTTTGAATATGCAATGATTTCCATGGTAGAGAGGAAGAGGCTACAAAATTTCCGATTTCTGACTCCCGAGAGAAAAAAAACCCAACACAATTACCATAAATAAAATCACCTTAAGAGAAAAGGGAAAAAAGTTACAAATGAAATTAAATTCACGGGCAAATGACTGGAGGCTTGTGCTCCCCACACAAAGTGCAATGTAAGTGTTTGCTTCATGAGTGTGCATGTGGGTCAGGTTGCTCCTGCCCCTCACAGGCAGAATCTCGTTGTGAATATCCAGACAGAGGAGCATTAAGAAGACAAAGTGCCTCCTTTACATGAATCCATAAATTAAATTTAAGCTGCTCCAACCAGGTTCTCAGGCCCTGGGCTGCTAAGGAGAAAAGTTTCATGGCAGGAAAGTGTTAAGCTGAATCAGGGGACAAACAATCCCAGTGACAGGATCATCATAGAGCCCCACCTTGTCATGATGTCTTCTCATACAGGCAATATATGTGTGAGGACAGATGAAGACAGGCAGGAGGACTTGGTCATTAGGTACATAAAATGCTGGGGCTTAGGAATATGTTTTGACTTCATCCCATTCAGCATAAAAGTGGCAGACCTGTGGTGTGTCAAGAGAATGCTGGAGAAAAGCTGATGATTTGTCAGTGTTGACTTGGGTGACAGATTCCAGACGGAGAGAGGTATATATTCACAAGCAGCACACACAAGGCGATGAAAGAATGATTATTCACTATTAAATAGCAAGGAAGCCTATGATGAAAATGGCAGGTATAACATAAGATAAAGGCTATAATTTTTCATCCAAAATTTTGTATTTTATTTGTGTGTAGCTGCTTTGCCTTAAGGTGCAGGAAGGTTGGGGGGGCTGAGCTTGAGGGTTAGAAGGTCACCAGCAGACAGGGAAGTAGATCGTTTATCTCTGAAAAACAGCACTGTGTGAGGACTCTTTCCTGTTATGCTATTTATATTTACCCCTGGTGGTTTTTTTAAACTATTCCTATGTCTGACAGGATGCCTACAGGATAGGTTTTCAGATTTGGTAAAGACTCTTCTTCAGGTGAGGTGTTGGTAATGTAAAATAAGAAAAAATTCTCTTTGTAGAGAAAGCTTAAATATGCCAAATGAAAACATTTAACATTTTCATCGTGTTCCTGATGACAAGAGGAAAAATTTTGCTAACTGGAGGCTGTAGACAAAGTATATATGATGCTTTCTCATCTGGAAGTTAACAGTAGCTATCAGGTTAAGGCTCAGGTTGAAGTATTCCACCATTTCTTCCTAAGGCAAATCTCTCAAAATGCCTTTCCTTTTGATTTTCTCCTGTAACACGACCTCAGTAGCAGATTTTGCAATCAATGAAGAAGGTCTCCAAGATTTGAGCAATGAAAGTAAATATGTTTTAATTTTTTAAGAAACTAATGTCTTTGTAAATAACATGAAGAGAAACAGATTAGTCACTAAAATACGTCATTCTTCTGCTGACAGTAAATGAAAAAAAACACCTATTTCTTATAATATTTCTTTTCAAAACACTTGATTAAAAAAATGTAGATGTATTTTTGTAATGATCCTTAAATTACTGCAAGATCCAAAATTGTAATGCCTTGGTCTTAAGAAGGCTTTAGTGTTTTAAACTAGTAATACAAAGATAATCTATCATTTATATAGAACAGACAGAATGGTAGAGCCTACTGATATTATCCTGAGGTTTGTATATGAGAATTGTCATGGAAAATATGCTTTCCAGTACTGAAAGGCATGATGACATCTTTTTTTAAGGAGGGAGAAAATTTGCTAAATTCCTGTAATTTTTGGATATTAATGTATGGATTTGCAGCGGATAGTAATTGCTCTAGCAGTATAAACCACCTGGATCACCTACAAGGAGATCTAAAAATCTGTTTTCCTCTAATCCTTACGAGGTTATAGCACATTCTTCTCTTTCTTCTTTATTCCAAGACAAATATATCTTCACAGAAATTATGTCGTCTTTTCCTTCTGCATTACTTGTCTGTCCCTTACTGAAAACAGACAGGCTAGAGTATTCTTAATACTTGTACCAAGGACAACAAAAAATAGCTTATATGGGGGAATGGCTATAATGGACACTTTCCTGTTTGTGTTTGAAACTGATTAAGATAATGGTGATTTCAAGTTCACTTATTTTACTCAGGACATTGAAGAGATCTGAACAAAAAAAGATAATTTAAAAAAACTTTGCCAGGCATAAGAAAAAGGTATTTGGTTTTTGCTTCATCATAGTTATCTGAGATATATTATTTATGCCATTGTATTTGCTAGATGGTCACATTTAGAAGGCTGTTATTTTTACAGGGCTTCAGCTGCTACCAGATTGGTACGAAATTGGACGTAGATGAACATACAAATCATCATCACAAACTTCATTAGCAGCAAAGAGAGTCTATCTTCATGTATCTAGATTAAACAAAAGACACAACATGCAGTTGGCTAAACTCAATACATCATGGGACTCTTCAGAATGTTACAAAAATAAAATCTGGTTCTGAACTACAGGTCTAACACTTTACATAGCAATTATCATTTTGGTCTCCGAAATCTTTTTGAGAGGTTTAATTATGAAGGGACTGCTAAACTTCTTTTGGTTTGTTTTTGGTTTTTTTTTGTTTTGGTTTTTTTTTTACACTACAACAAATCCAACAAGTAAACCAACCTGTGCCATGAAGAAAAGAATCAATAAACCCTGATTTCCTAAGGATTTTGTTTCCACATCCCACTGATCCTACTTTAGCAACTATGATTTCCCTGTGCATTCCTGTGATAGGTTTCTCCACTTGTCTGCCACACTGCCAGGTCATCACCGCAACCAGAGATCTTGCTGCATTTCTCTGAGCTCCCACACACATCCTCTGCCCCACCCCCCCACCGCCCCCCTTGGCAGAATACACCGTGGCTGCCTCAGAGCCGCACAGGCTGACCAGCCGGTCCTGCTACCAGAAGAAGCGGATAGCAGCTGAGGTCTGCCTGTCCTCTCCTCAGTGGGGACACTTACTTGCTTTTTTCTCTCCTCTACTGAAAAACTGATTTTCACAATTTTTTTTTTTTTTTTAAATCCCTCAGATTCTTACCTTCCTGTCAAGTTTGGCTGATATTGCCCATCAGTTTATAAAGTTAAATGAGAGTACAGACAAGCAGTTGAACAGGCTGATGCGTACACACAGGTAATGCAATAACAATAAACTGCACTTGCTTAGAAAACAAGCCTAAAAATTATAGCCCAATGACTGCAAAGCTGTAATTTATCTTCAACAGTAGCTAAAGAGGAAACAGGAGGGTCTGCTGCTTTTTTGAAAGCTATTTCTACGGATATTAGTGACTGATTGCACTTTGCATTATAACAGCTGGTTGTCTTAATTTGTTATGTCAAGTGTTTGTTAGTTCTCTAATTATGACAGTATGCTCCACAATGTGATGCTCTTATATATATTTTTATATATCATACGATGTATAATTGCATTTCCTTGTGCTTAATGTGACTTTCCCAAAACTGATACTACATCTTATGGGGTAATCTATAATCAGTTACTGAATAATAAACAAAAAAAGAAAAAAAAAAACAACAAAAAAACCCCCCAAACAAACAAACAAAAAAACCAACAGACCAAACTTAGAAGATTAAAGCATGCAGTCCTCCTGTTTTTAAAAAAGCCACAATCTAGCCCTTATGCTGATGCATAATATATGCAGTTCAGAAAACACAGAATCAAGTCTGGTAAATCCCTGAGCTACTAGACACTGCTTTATGCTTGGGGGATTTATGCAAACACTGTGTGAGATGGAGAAGGGAACTGAAAGGAGGAGGGATACAGGAGGGGGTAGGGCAGAACTTCACAATATTCTCTAAGGGAACGTCAGCTTCAATGCTTCTCCCCTTAGAAGCTGTAAGGGACTGTATTGAATGTCATACCTGGGCGCAAGCCCTTTCTGTAGCCCAAACATTGTCATGTCCACGGTATCCGAATGCATCCTTGTGTTGCGGATACACAACTTTAGCCCAGGGTAAGCTGATGCATTCTGTATGCCTGTCTGCATACACAGCGTAACACAACTCAAGGGCAGCTGTAGTCACCACACAGATGTAGAGCACCATAAATTACATTTGCTTTTACAGTAACATCAGCTGACTTTGCCGTTCTTCCTTATGTGCACACTTCTACTGAGTCTGAAGTCATCTCAGAACACAGTCTGAATACCTCCTGGAGCTGAACAGGATGTGTCCTGTATCCAGATGATACAGAAAAGGGAAACAAGGTAAAGCAACAGACTAGATTAGCCAGCATATGTCCATCCATCTACCAACACACAGTATAAATATCACTCAGTATCTCCTGGTCATTTTCTAGGTAGCACGATCCAATGTGGGGACACGAATATTGGGTGTGTTGCACTGATGTCTGCAGGCATTACTTCCTCCTGTTCCAGCCCTCCCCTGCACAGCCTTTTTTCTATTACTTGCCTGATGCTAGTATTATTTCAGATGGGAATCAAGACACTTCCTACCCATTTTATTCGTATCTTGATTTATACTGTTGCAGTTAGTAAAATTTATTTCTTTTTTTGTTCTCCTTGACACAAGTCATTGTTTCTCTATTTCAAGGACAAACTCAGAAAAACTGTGTTATTTTCATATTTAAAAACATTACACTCTAGCTGGCAAGATGCAATAAAAAGAGAGTTCTTAGCTCAAGATGTGACCACTTCTTTCAGCAAAACTTAAAAATGTTAATTGATCCAAATGTTGCATTAGCAGCTTTCTGCAATAACAAAGTAGCCTGTGGCTGATTTGACATACAGAGAGAGGGAGAAAAGGGGAAGAAACCTGAATAACACTTAGGAAAGGGCTTTTCATTACAATCTAAGCTGGAAAAAAAAATGTGGCAATGTTGTTAGAGGCACTTCCATAGGCTGTCTTATCTCTTAGATATTATCGCGACCCCGGTAAGGTCTTTAGTTATTTGATTGAGCAGTTATCTAAGCACAGTAGATTTTTGTCTCAGCAAAGAAACATGCACAACTGGATAAACATACATTTATGTATCTTACAGATCTTAAAATAGCTTTGCTGTCTTCCTATTCAGACAAATCTGTTTATAGACTTAGATGTAGTATATAGAAAACTAAGTAGGAAGAAAGTAATTCTGGATCCCTTTCATACTAGCAAAGGAAGTGATGGCATTGAAGACATAACTCAGTTCAATGGTCAATTTTGGTGCTCATTTTTGTCAGTACTTAAATCCAAGGAACAGATTTGTTGAGAGAACACTGAATTCTTTTAAATAAGTAAATTTTAAAGTATTATGAATGTTAGTGTGTAGAGGAAAAGAGGATGGAATATTAAAAAATAGTAAAGAACATCCAACAGATCAGATGTCACAACAAATTGATACAGATGTTAAAAAAAAGGAAAACTCACAAAGATCAAAGGGTGGTTTCATAAGAAAATGCAGTAAGAGATAAGGGATAAAAGCTTTATAAGTCTGTAGTACAAATAGGAGATGAGGGGACAAAGTAGAAAGACACATGACTAAACTGAAAAGTCCATAGGCATTGTGCTACAAAATCACTACTCTGGAAGGTCAGGACACAGCCTTTTCATTATTTCTGGCACTCTGATGTAACAAGCTGCCAAAAAAGTGATAATTATGCCACAGAGACAGAGGGCAGAACCTAAGTCCCAGCAGATGTTCAGGCCGAGAGGTATACAGTGTGGAAGCACCCAGGTTTCTGACATGACACGTCTGTGTCGTGGGTCTGAGTCATTCCGCACCAACTGATCTTGGACCCTCTCTGAATAAACAGCATAGAAAGAACAAGTTTTTACATAAAGAACCCAGTCCATTCTTTATGTAAACATAGAAAAAATGCTACTTCTCCTCTTTGGAAATGGCATTGTCATTCTTCCTTAATTCGCAGAATTCCTTCCCCAGTATTCTTTTCTTTTGTTCATGGCTCACCTGTTTCCTATCTCTTCTGTTCACTACTGAAGATCTGAATTTTGCCATCTCGCTTGATGCATGCAGTTCTAATATACTGCATCACATAAAATTTGCATAACTTGCTGACCTTCTTAGAGTTTGTTCAATGTGGATTTGGATCTGTATTTTAAGCATCCTGACATTCATATTTAAAGAATTTGTGTAAGTATAGCAGTAGTCAAGTCATCCCCTCCATCTGAACTTCTCTCTCTCTTCTTTTTAGGAAGTGAAACACTTTCCTCTTAATTAGTGTTCTTTAGTTTTTCTTATGCTTCAAGACTGATTACCTTCTGCTCTGCATGTTCCAATAGAGGATCCATAAAGAGGAATGTAACCTCATGTGGATATTTGTTGAGGAAGACAAACAGGATACATGAACTTCTACCTACCAAATGTCACTGCAACATGGGCAATGTAAGTTAGTACTGGTACTATTTGAAATCATTTGTCCATATAATTATATGTAGTGATAGAAGCACCTAAGAACTCTATGAACTTTTCCAGTCTCTGAAGTAAATCAAATACCTAAATGTTTGATCAACTGCTCAGGAAAAATCAAGTAAATTTATAGCACCAACAGAGGAATTTTCAATTCCTGGACCAATTAATATGTTTCTCTCAGCTATAATCAGGACTATATTAGTTACATATAGTATTTTTAATTTTAATATATTATTTTTCCTATTTATAATCAGGCTAAATATAACTGAACGCTACATGAAGATACTACATCAAAATGTACTCCCCGTTAATAAATTCTTACCACAAACCGGGCTGGCAAATATATCAGAAAAGGAATTCCTGAAATAGAGTATTGAAAATGATTGGCCAAAGTAGCCTGTTTCTCAGTCAAATCAGCTCTGAGACTGACATAATCATGAAGAGGATATGGGAAATGAGGAAATAATTTCTATTTCCACATCTGTGTTCTAGCCCAGAATCAGATAAGTTATAGAATTTGATGGAATAATTCATGGGGATTTTTTAGAAAACCATTTGGAATCTAAGTCATATGTTATTCATACACATTTTGTATGTTTTGTGCATGTAGGCATACTTTATAGATGCATGATGCACCTCCACAATTTAGTTTGTGAAGGTGTATTCACTAAAAATTACCTTGATGCCTCTTCTGATTTCTGATCTAATGTATTTGAAAACCCCTGTGTACAAAGACAAATAAGAAGCGATTTTCAACTGTGCAGACTGCAAAGTTAATTAGTAAATGTTATCAAATGAATGTATCTGTCATGCAGTAGCAAAGTAGTATGGATTTCAGATCTTTTGCATATTTTGCAAAAGCTTTACCAGTATTATTTCTTCAATAAAAGTTTATCAGACGATTCTACAGTCAAGAGGAATAATCACTTTTTTTAAAATATACTCCCTTGTTTAGTGGTGAAATGACAACGCAACTTGAAAAAGAAGTGGGCAAAAAATAAAAAAAATAGCACTTAATATTGATGTAAAAGTAATGAGAGATGCCCAAGATATAAAATGAAACTTATTTCATGGGGAAATAAGCAGAGTTTTTAAAAGTATTTTGGAATAAAAAAAGAATTTGAAGAGTGTCATAAGCCTACTTATAGATGCAGACAGAAAAAATATTAATAATGCAAAAGAGGTGCACAAAATATTTTTTCTGTCCATTTGTAGACAAGAATGAAGGAGTAACTATATCATACAAGGATGAAGAAGTAATTTCCATCCTATTAGCATCTAAGCAGTATGCTAATAAGCAGTTTAAAATATCGAAAAATGTGGGTAGTTTAGGTTCAAGGATTCTAATGAACCTCACAGTGAAGATCTCTGACTTCCTTTCGTTAATTTGTGCTTAAGTGTGAGACACACTATTTTGTAATGTTGAAAACAACTACGATAACCTGCTTGCTCCAGTATAAGACAGGTAGCTGGATGTCAATCCAGAGAAAAAGACATTCAAAAGTTAACAAATGATGTGCTTTAAAGCTTTAAAAATATATGTACTATTCATTTGGGACAAGAAGACTTTACAGAAAAGTAGGTCTTGCCAAACAAAACATTTCATTTCTTAACATGGAAATGAGTATCTTGGCTGAGAAAGATACCTTCCTTTGCTAGCAATGCTAACTTAAGGAGTTGCCTCTCCTCCTCACCCTCAGCCTGTTGCAGAGCTGTTCCAGCATCCCAGCTGCTGTTCCAGCACAGCCTGCAAAGCTGCCCTGCGAACAGCATGAGAGACTAATTTATATCTGAAATAACACTTTCCCCCTCATTTTTAAACT
>NW_009649946.1:25498-49021 GCF_000708025.1 Charadrius vociferus
GCATGGAGCTGGACGGCAGAGGTAAGAGGAATGAGAGATTGAAGGTGAAAACGTACATTCCTATGAGCTAAAATTGCAACCAAAGTCTCCATTTCATGGAACTACCACCTAGCTGATTTACAGCAACAAAATGTTGTGTGGATTCATTATCAAATGGGGCTCCTCTAAGAATTTTTCCACAGTCACTGGTACTAAGCCTGATGCTTTGTAACACTTTTTAATTAACAGTATATGAATAAATACACAATCCTATTTGATTTGTACAGCTTTAATCTCAATTATTTTTATGATATCAAAATATAGGAAGGATGCAGGGGAGAGGTATAAAACAAAAGCTGATGTATCCTTTTTCAATATTACATATGTTTCTTAATAATGCTAGAAACATTTTAGTATTTTATAATTTCTCATAATACTGGTAATTACCACCAAAAAAAAAAAAAATAGATGGATGCTTCTATAAAAGTATCAGAGTTGGAAGTTTTCTTTAGTCAGTGCTGCACAACTGTGCTTTTCTAACTTCCTGATTAACGCAATTACCATTCTCATGATTTTTCACTATGACCAAACTGTTGTAATTTGGTTTGGTAATGCTAATAAACAAAATGTCATGATTCGTAGTCCTATTTTACTGAACGATCAGCCCAACATAATTTCAGGAGGAATACTTATCAACAGATGCCTCTATGGGTCCTCTCAGCCCATCTGCACTGTCCCTTGCACTGCTGTGATTCGCTCTGGACTCTCTGCTGAGGATACGTAAAGAAGAAACCAGCAGAAAATTAACCTGACAATAAAAGGAGTCGGTTTTGCTGGATTAGGGTGTTATACCAGATCACAGAGCAGTTCCACTTGCTCAAGAGGTGAGCAGTGAGAGCATGTGGCTCCAAGCAGTGAAAACAGTGGGGGAAGGGAATTGGCTAGGTCTCAGTAGGTCACAACAAGCCATTTAACTAGCTCAGCCAAGCCATTTAACTGCTGTTTCTTACACATGTGCTATCCAGCTTTTTCTTTCTCCCACTCACACAACCTGCCAAGCAACCTCTCTCAAGTTGGTAAACAGGCAACTTCTTGATGTGCCCAGCTTAGCTTCTGATCAGGTCAGCCATGGTTAAGTGGTCACTGCACTGGACAGGAATCTTCTACCACTCTCATCGCAGAAAAAAAGCCTTATGTAGCTTCTTCCATTAAACTGAATAAGGGTGCTTAATACATACATATCCTTAAACTAGATTTACAATTTTGTAAAGATCAGAGAACAATCTGATGGCAACAATTACACTAGTGCTTGTCTAAGCTCTTTAAACCAGCATATATTGTCCACTACTCACAGACAGAAGAAACAAGATAAAAATGGAAAGGCTCTTATTTGAGTTACATTTGAGATTTTTGTTAGTTGTATTTAAATCACAGAATTAAAAAAGGCTAGTACAGCAATAAAATCACTGGATTTTTCAATATCACATGATGTGCAATTATCTTAAATTGGAGGTATAAACTAGGATCTGGTTACAAATTATAAGAACCATAAGATACCAGCAACTTACAGCAGGTGTCAAAACAAAGAAACAAGAATATAATTCTGGAACCTAATTTTTTTATAAATCTATCTCTCTGTATAAGAAACCATGGTAATATTTTTGTCCGTATCAACAATGGACTGATTAGACAGGACCCATATCTTTTATTATCTACTTCCTGTATCATTCAGTATCACCCATCCCTCTATCACAATATCTTTAACTGTTTTCTTAGAATTAAAGGAGTTGAGTATTTTGTGTAAGAGCAACATATAAATAGATCTTTGTAAATTAAAAACATTTCCACACTCCTAATCCCCTGACATTTGCACTCAGCATGATTCAGCAGCAGGAGACAACACCTACCCTCAATTTGCTCCCCATATACATAATTATACTAACACATAGCAATTTAACACTCTGAGACAAAATGATCCCAAGGGTTTTCTCTAGCTGGAGATCTCCTTACCCCTGCAAAGAGTAGAAGCCTCTGACTCTATAACATGTGTTTTTATTTACAGTATATGTACTTACTGATGGCCTTAGAAGCAAGTTAGTTCCAATAAGGTCCATCCGTGCTGCCACAGCTATATTGGGAGTCCCACCTGAAACAGTTTAAAGCTAGTGCAGGTACCTTCCTGGCCAAACTGCAACAACTCTCTAACACCTGTGGACACAACTTAATTAGGAACCCACAGGCTGTTCTACTCATTCTCTAACAGGGCAGGATCCTCTTATTTATGAGTACTAGCAGTTTCAATCCGAGACAGCTTGGTCAACATAGCTCCTCCCAAACCATGCAGTGTGGAAGATAAATGAGAGGGTAAAATATGAAAGAACACTAGTGGTATGTGAATAAGCTCACCTCTTGGCTTTGAATCTCTGCTCCACACTTTATTCTTCCTTTCCACAACGTTATGGTGGAACATAGATTTTTTTTTTTTTTTTCCTAGCTTGCAGTGCCCTTATCACAACAGGATCCTGAACAGTGATCATCAAAAACACATACATCTACAGATATCTATATAGATCACTATGCACATACTGTAAACTATTCATCCCCATGAATTCAGGAGACATCTGACAGAAGAGAAAAGCCAAACAGCAGTCTGAGAGGGGCTGATTGGAGTCTCTCCTGTCCTTGAATCTCAAAGATTACAATTATGAGTCATGCAGTGATAAAAGATGTACATCTCTGTGTGGTCTCACTGGGAGAATCTCCCGGGTATGTAAAGTCAGAATATACATACACTGTATGTATGATTCATTTCTTTTCCCCATCAAAATACTGTGAAACCTGGCCTGTAATTTGGCAGCTGCTGTGACAGAATCAGCATGTCAGGAAAAAAAGGACAAAACCTAATCCAGCTACAACCACAGAAAACTGAAGTCAACAAAGCAAAATTACTCTACCTAGAATTGAGCCAGGGTGTAGAAACAGGTTCTCAAAGATGTTAAAAAACCCTTAATCATCATAACTTTCATGTCTTTTCTTTTCTGTCTGCTCTAAAGATTACTGGCAATAATTTGAATCAAAAGGTGACACCGGTTGAAGACTGAACTGTAATTACATAAATAAAGATTATAACATACATTAAACTAAAGCAAAACTCTCCCTGCCTCCAATATGCCAGTATTTCAGTCCAATCTTTGATCAAGACCTGAAGCAGCAATGAAGATGTTTAGGTTCTCATTTCCAGGACATAATAAAGTCACCCTTAAATTATTCATTTTGGTTTCCATGATAGTGTATTTCCTTAGCATCAGCATGAAACATCATTTACAACTTTAATATGCCATATTCCATACATTTTAGCCTATTTTACAGCACATCTATGCCAGGCAGGAATGCTTTAGAAAACACGTTTCATTTCATAATGACCATGCATTATGATTTCAACCATGCTGCCAAGGAGAATTCCATTCTATGCATAAAATTTACTCACCTGACTTTTATCATACCAACTGATGTAGATGAAATGATACTCACTCATCCCTCAGCTCCGTCCTTGTGTCCCTACTTCACACTTAGCCCCCACAGAAACCCAAATGCCCTACCCCCCATTTGCCTGGGCAAATGTTTGGGCAGATTTACAAGTCTTTTGCGATGCTATGGCCATTGGCCAATCATTTAAGAAAATAAGTTTGAGGGTTCTTTAATTTCATTTTCAAAACAAAAATCAAATAGAAAATGGTGAATTTCTTCCATCAAGGGTCATACTGAGAGTCACAGTGAGGTGCTAGCAATAATCTATTGCTTTACAGGCTGACTCAAAATCTTAGATGCTTTGCAAGAGAAAAATGAAGATTTATATATTATCTGTCTGGTGATACTGAAGATTAGAAGAACTATTTATTATAAGTCTTTTATGGAAGCATTAGCCTAGCCCCTAAAATCTATTTAGATGGTTTGATAATTCCTTTCAGGAAACAAAAAAAATATTATCTGAGAAATATAAGTCAAATATAATTAAACCAGAAATATTTTCATATGTTGTTATGTTAAAAGATATTACCCAAAGGCGAATTCTAAAGTTATCCTTTTATTAATTGCCTAAGGACTCAAAAATATTAATGATACTTACAATAATGTACACCTTTTACATTATGCAAATCTTAGACCTCAGATCTAATCTCCTACTTAACACTGAGAATTGTTCTTGCCTGAGGTCCCTACTACTCAAACTTCAAGAGATTAAAAATAGCTCTCCAAACCATATAACTTTTCTTTGATATTAAACAACCTCAGCCTTTATGAAAAGGAAAAATGGCAGCGAGGAATTTGAAAAATAATGATGTTCCTCTGTTAAAAAAACGCCCTCATTTGAGACATCAGCCATTGTCACTATGGCACTGCATTTAGAAACTGTGACTGTGGAGCTCTGCTGAAGCACAACATTCTGTGAGGCGAGTAGAGACTTCTGTGTCATCATCTTTGAAAGGTCATGGAGAACAGGTGAGGTGCCTGAGGACTGGAGGAAAGCCCATGTCTCTCCACTCTTCAAAAAGGGCAAGAAAGAGGACCCAGGAAACTACTGGTCAGTCAGCCTCACCTCCACCCCTGGAAAGGTGATGGAACAGCTCATTCTGGATGTCATCTCTAAGCATGTAGAGGAAGATAAGGTTATTGGGAGTGGTCAGCATGGATTCACCAAGGGGAAATCATGCTTGACCACTATGATAACCTTCTATGATGGCATGACCAGCTGGGTGGATGAGGGGACAGCAGTGGATACTGTCTACTTCGACTTCAGCATGGCTTTTGACACTGTCTTCCATAACATTCTCATAGGTAAGCTTAGGAAGAGGGGGTTAGATGAGTGGACAGTGAGGTGGATTGAGAATTGACTGAATGGCAGAGCTCAGAGGGTTGTGATCAGCGGAGCAGTCTAGTTGGAGGCCTGTAGCTAGTGGTGTTCCCTGGGGGTCAGTACTGGGTCTGGTCTTGTTCAACATATTCATCAATGACCTGGATGGGGGAATAAAGTGTACCCTCAGCAAGTTTGCTGATGATAGAAAACTGTGAGGAGTGGCTGACACACCAGAAGGCTGTGCTGCCTTTCAGTGAGACCTGGACAGGCTGGAGAGTTGGGTGGAGAGGAACCTAATGAAGTTCACCTAGGGCAAGTGTAGGGTCCTGCACCCAAGGAGGAATAACCCCATAAACCAGTAGAGGCTAGGGGCTGACCTACTGGAAAGCAGCTCTGCGGAGAAGGACCTGGGAGTCCTGGTGGGCAGCAAGTTGACCGTGAACCAGCAATGTGTCCTTTTGGCCAAAGGCGGCCAGTGGTATTCTGGGGTGAATCAAAATAAGCATGGCCAGCAGGTCGAGGGAGGTTATTCTCCCCCTCTACTCTGCCCTGGTGAGGCCACATCTGAAGTACTGTGTCCAGTTCTGGGCTCCCCAGTTCAAGAAGGACAGGGAACTACTGGAGAAAGTCCAGTGGAGGGCTACGAAGATGATCAGGAGACCGGAGCATCTCTCTAATGAGGAAAAGCTGAGATACCTGGGTCTATTTAGCCCAGAGAAGAGAAGACTGAGAGGGGATCTCATCAATGCTTATAAATATCTAAAAGGCAAGTGTCAAGAGGATGGGGCCAGACTCTCTTATTGGTGCCCAGTGACAGGACAAGGGGCGATGGGCACAAACTGGAACACAGGAAATTCCATCTGAACATGAGGAAAAGCTGCTTTACTTTGAGGGTGACAGAGCACTGGAACAGGCTGCCCAGAGAAGTCATGGAGTCGACTTCTCTGGAGTTATTCAAAACCCGCCCGGATGTGTTCCTGTCCAGCCTGCTCTAGGTGAACCTGCTTTAGCAGGGGGGGTCAGACTAGATGATCTCTAGACATTCCTTTCAACCCCTACCATTCTGTGATTTGGGGGTTGGACTAGATGATCTCCAGAGGTCCCTTCCAACCCTGACCATTCTGTGATTCTGTGTGTATATAAGCACATTTGCACAAATAGCAAAGCAAACAGCCCAATTCACAGAAAATAGAGAAGTTTCTTTTAAGCGGTAGATGTGTCCACCTATTTCTGCTTTCTCTGAGACCCTTATTACACCAATGGTATACGGGATAACACAGGGCAGATCTATTTTACAACATATGTAAGTCAGCACAATGTGCATTGATAAATAAATAAATGTTGGCAATAATTGGTTTGAAACTGGATTAAAAATGCTGAGGATCTGATTTAAAATAGCCAGGAATAATTTACAGGGCTTTTTTTTTTTCATTTTGGAATGTGCGTGTATACTGATTTTTTCAAAAACTACCTGTGTTGTGGGTCAGAAGACACAGTCATGATGTGATGGCAGAGTTAGGTAGCAGAGGAGAGTGAGCAGTTCTGGAAATTGTGATCACTTGTGGGATTTCACACCACAGAAATAACATCTTCAGTACCAAACAAAGAGACAATTCTGAACTCATTGAGGAAAAAAGCAAGCTCAGCAGACATAGAAGTTAATTGAATCAAACACGGCACTGGGAGCAAAGTAGCTTGAATTTCCCCACACATCCGAACTGTAAAATAGCACATGATGCTTACTGGAAATGTTCCTGCTTACATCTATTATAAGCTGGTCTGCAGTCAAGAAAAACAGCTAGCACCCACAGCTCTGCCTGGTGGTTGGCTGTGCTGAAAGTCATGGCTTGTATGTACCTCGCTGTTTAGGCTCTCATTGGAGACTTAACTCTTATGGGTCTGTGACAGCTTTTTTGATCAGCCGAGTATCTTCCAGGTTCCCCTAAACTGTCCAGAATCCTTACACTTTAGCTATACAACTATTTTCTGCGTAGGTCCTGACCATCATGCAAATAGCCACTTATTCCTGTGCTAGCTGAGTAGTTTGCCCATCTCCTCCATTGCGATGGCATGACTGGAATGGTTGAGACTAAACCACTCATTTCTGCAAAGAACTTTTCGTCATCTCACCAATCCAGTTTACAGAATGGCTTCAGAAGCAATTGCACAGCTACAGCTGAACAGGAGGTTATCGAGAGTAAGACACATCGTCCAGAAAATGTTTGTGCCACAACTCAAGATGCCAGTCTCTAAACCATCCAGGTATCTGCTTAGCTTTGCCCAGGTTAGGACAGGTAAGCCCCATCAGATGGGGAAGAAGAATGCTCATGCTTGGAGGGGACCTAGGTATGCTCCAGGAGGAAAGCATAAAAAGACAACACTCTAAGGTGTGTCAGGGACAGGAAAGATTAAGAGAAAAACAAGGACCCAACAAAGGAAAGAGACTGATAAGAGAATTGAAGAGCTTTAGAGGTGATAGAGGAAAACCCAGTTTTTTGTCACTCAGAAAACAGAGTTGGCTGATACTTAATTGAACCCATCCAGAGGGACACAGTGCGGAAAGGGCAAAGATTTTTATAAACTGCTTTTATTTTTATTTCTATTCCCATTTCTCTAATAACCTTGAATTGTCTCAATTTAAAAATTTAATCTTAATTCTAAATTAATAAAAATCTGGAGTGGGGAGTAGTTGTTTAGTGGGTGAGGGCTGTTGAGTTTAGAAGACTTTCCCCTTCAGACACTTCACTGCAGAAATAGGTCTGAGTAAATCCAGTTCAATAAACATAATAACATTTGCAAAGCAATACCTAGGAATTCTTTGTGGACTCAGAATATTAGGAATAATTCCTGTTCTTACAGATTTCAGCATGAACTGGAGTAGACCTTAAATTTTCCGTACAGTATCTTCAGGATACCTTAGAGGACATTTACTGTGATTCAGTGAAGTAAATATAATTAAAATTAAACTAACTTGTCAAAAGAAAGAACAAAGTACATTTTGTGATATGCTGTCTTTGATTTGGTTAATATGAAAAATTGCATATGCCACAGTGGGATTCCAATTAATAATTAATTAGTGATTTTTATTGAATTTACTTTTACAAATACTTTGTTTTAAAGAAAACCCAAAAGCTCTGTAGATTTCATTTTCATTTTCCTACTTTTCTCTCCATTTCTATGGAAAGCTATTCATTACTTGGCTCTGATAATTGTTCAAAGAATGTCATATAAGTTTTGAATTAGACTTGGAGCCTTTTTATGATAATTGGGCATTCATTTAGTCTTACTTATCATATCAATCAACATGGCAAAAAATTACATGTAGGTAGGCTTCATTAAAGAATGAGAGAAAGAATTCTTGAAATTTTATATATATCCTGAGTCTGACTATTCTGCAAAATTGAAGAAAAAATAAATTACCACAGCTAGCATATTTTTCCACATTTACTTCCTATATGTAGATTAAGTTATGATTTCATTTTCACATATTTGTTTTTCCTATGACAGATTTGTATCGAATAGACAGATTAGTTGAATATGCATATGTTTGAATTATAAATATTTTATACATTTCTTCACGAACTTTAACTTTTCCAGATGAATTACATAACGACAGACTCAGTTTTCCTGGCCTTTTTGGATTTGGCATTGTGTTCCAAGTAGTCGTAATTTTAGATGAGAAATTTTTGTAAATTGTTATACAAATATTTTTAAATTTCTTGATATCTGATAATTTGATTTTAACCTGGGGCTTAGAAGGGGGAGAAAGAAGAAGGAAAAAGGGGAGCTATTTAAATCTTGTTTGCCTTGGGGGGACTCTATAGCTCTCGTTTGTTTTTTTATTGACCTTCATGAGGATAAATATTTTAAAATATTTTAGCAGTTCATTGGGTATTTCGAGAAGTATTTATTTTATTTCAAAAACTCTTAGCATCTAAAAACTTACTTTTCAAGATGCTTCTGTACTTATAGTTGATACATGAAACAGTACCACACAGAGCAAACGTACACACTAACTACCAAGGTGACAACAACTACTGCACTATCAAAGCCTGTAAGAGTACATAGTGACTTCCAAAAAGCCTTTATCCATAATTACTGCCCAGTGGAATGAGAGTAGGGCTATACAATTATGTCTATCATCTTCTATTCTTCCTTAACACCTTTTTGTGTTAACTACTCAGAAATGGTAATTTCTTTAAATTCTAAGATGTGTATTTACATATAACACAGAAATAAATGTACATGCAACAGACAAGAACATTTAAATATAGACTCAGTCTACAAATAATAGTGATAACATCTTAAAAAATATGTTTCACAAATACATTAATGCCTCCTTTACACTGTGTTCAGAATGCTGTTAAAAGCTGGATATACATATTCTCTACAAAGCAGGAAAAGAATCAGTTGGATCACAATAAAACCCCTATTGTTTGGTTTTCAAATAACAAAAAAGTTTGCACTGCCACAGTTTATGCTTCTACAGTTTCTGAGAGGAGAAAAATATTCACATCACCAAAACATATTTACATTCATTTTTTCTGAAAATCTTTTTAAAAAATTGATGGATACAAAGACTAAAGATGACAAAAATAATCACAGGAGTTTCCCCAATAGATTTACAATTATGATTCTCATCATCTTAAGGGAATTTAAACTGCAGATATGCTGTTAAGTTATCAGTAGACAGGAAAAGATGGTGAGAATATTTCCAGTGGAGAACAAACACATTTTATGAGAATCAAAGATGACAGGCTCACAAGTTCCAAAGATGCATAACTTGTACCGTGAATATTACTCATCAGGTTGAAGCCGTTTTCAAAATATGCCAGGGGATAGTACAAGGTTGACAACTGCTCTCTGGGAAGTTTTATTTTGTCAAGAATTTCACAGATGTGATTATGCTGTGTAATTTCAATATATTTTACCAGACTCCTTCAGGCATGGTTAACACTCTACTGAAAAATATATCAACAAAATTGGTGAAGTACTCCAACATATTCAGTGTCACTTAGATTAGACTGACTGAATAGTTGTAAGAGATTTAAAACTTCCTACTCAGTTACCTGGCACTATTTGATTATTTGTTATTTGGCACTACCTGATTACTAAATGCGGTCCCTCACCATAACAGATTACCATATAATATATATATCCAGAAGGGTACACAAGAAAAAGCATTCTTTGCCCTTCACACTTGACAAGTGAAAACTCTTCCTCAATGCATTATTCCACAAACAAACTTGAAACATAAGTACCAAAATTCAAAAATTAAAAAAAAAAAACAACCCAGAGTTAGTGCCAAGAAATAATGGAAGATACATTTGTTCTATGTTTGCACTGGAAGCGAATTTATCAGGCAGAGAAAGTTGAGTAATTCAATGAAAAGAACTAAAACTTGCTACAAATGAAGACCAGAAGATCTCTTAGTCTATCCTAAGCTAACATGGATGACAACTTCTTCTTCATCTTAGTCTCTTTAAGTGCCTAACAATACACACCAAACAAGCACTTCCCCTGAGAGGGTTCAGAAAGCCACTAAGGCTTCCCTGACCAGTATCCCATCTCTGTCTGTGGCCAAAAGAAAATGAAGAACACCCCAGAACTGGTATCACACATAGAAATGAAATACATGTTTTCCTATTCTCTGCAAGCAGACCAGCAAGAATTTTGAACCATGAGATTATTTAAATGCAACAGAAATATGTTACACAAGCATACAGTCACCGATATGTTCTTTAGTTATCTCTAGGGAATATCAATAAACTCAGCAGTAGCAGCTGAACACCTAATGCTTATATCTCTAATTATCCTGTCATATAAACCTTTCCATTTGTTCTTCGTGTTCCATCATGAAATAATTTTCCTTCTTTGCCTCCACAACTATTCAAAAACACTTTCCACAACCTCACTCTGTTTTTAAAAATCCTCTCTATAACTACACAAGAGCTACTATTACGTGCCTCCTTTGTGAATTTTCAGTACTTGAGTGATCACACAAAGAAAAAATATATTTGATCACAGACAAACTCTTGCAACTGTATGGAGGAGGAATTTATAATTATAATTGTATTAGCTTTTACATTTGCAATAAGTAGATATACATTTCATAAGGCGTGAAAATCAACGGAGGGCAACCTGCATTACAATAATAGATAAAATCAAGAGAGCTCTACATAAATTTCTCCAAGATTAATAGCTGTGCCCTCAGATCACGGCTTTTTAAATACTTCACTCTAGGCTCTGTCTCTTGGAGTATTAATTATATTCCAAGAGCTCAATATAGGTGAAACCACTATCTCATCAAAGTCAAAAGGTGTTTTGCCATTTGCTTCAACATGGTGTAGAACTATCCTAAGATCAAAGGATATAAACATGCGGAAAAGAAAGGAAAACCACACATAACAACAGCATTCTTTCTGAATTTTCTTTAAAAAGCAGTTTCTGGTCTCTCCTTTTATAAACAGCTTCAGGATTAAACCAATCTCTCATTGCTGTAAGGACAGTCATATGAAACATAACATGTTACCAGATCTCAAACATTCAACTAATATTTCGGTTGTGTGTGCTTTTCAATGTATTCTTTTTCTTGTCCCAAGTATGTATTTCAACCTTTTACAGCCCAAGTCCTCTGACCTTTCAGTAGTGTGTTTATGAAATACAGGGCTGTTTATCCAAATAGCCATTCCTGTTCTAAAAGTTAAAACCACCCATCTGGCACATAACTTGATGCCAACTGTTAAGCATTGAACTGATAGAGGCTCATGACAAAATGTTAATTCTCTTGATGTTTTGCATGAGAACAGTAGAATGAATATGGAGGCTATTAAAACGTGAAAATGATTGATGTGTGCCTCATCAACAGCATCTCCTACTTTTAACTCCAGTCAATGATTCAAATAATGCCAAGCAAACATTTTCAGGAAATGTGTAAGGAATAAACAAGCTTTCCGGCTCATTTTATGAGTAGCTCCACAAAACCCAAGTCAAATCATCCTCTCCTTCACAGACTGTTCTCTGAAATAATATCTGGATGGTATTAAAAAGAAGGTACTTCAACTTGCTCCTGCCTTAGTAGTGGCAAGTTGAACTAAGTGCAAAGGAGAAAATATATATTTGAATCTCCAGAACTGCATCTTATGATATTAATTAAGATTTTTGGGGTCTTTCTGAGAGTTTAAAATTCATCGATTAAATCTATAAATCTGTCTATTGGAGTCAGGGCCCTGGTGGCACCACTGGCCCTGACTGTCTCTGCCAGGGCTCCCACACAGCGCAGGGCCCCACGTCAGCCCCTGGGGCTGTCAGCCCCTGGCCCAGCGATGCCACAGCAGGGCCAGTCCCCAGCTCCTCACAGCCCTGCCCGGCCATGGGGCATACTGACCCTGGCCTACCCACAGGCCTTGCCAGGGAGGTGCCCGATGTCCGGGGCTGGGGCTGCCCCAGTGCCCCTGACTGCCTGCTCCTGGTTGGGGCTGGGATGGGCCCTGGCTGCCAGGCCCTGCTTGGCCACCCCACCACGGGGAGCCCCTAAAACCTCCAGCCCCCAGGGAACCCTAACACTTGACTAGCACATTCCTTGATCAGTTATTTCCTCTACCTTATTGATTAAGATAACTAAATAGCATATTAAAACTGTTAACTTATAAACTGCCCTTGTTATCCATAGATTCTATTGAGTACTTTCTTTCATACAACCTGTTGCT
Source organism: Charadrius vociferus (assembly GCF_000708025.1). Classification (NCBI taxonomy): domain Eukaryota; kingdom Metazoa; phylum Chordata; class Aves; order Charadriiformes; family Charadriidae; genus Charadrius; species Charadrius vociferus. The sequence continues at coordinate 38,039 of NW_009649946.1, forward strand.
GGATTGACCAAAGAATGTAACAGTATGATCCAGCAAGCATTTAACAGCGACTCTTGACAGCTGTTTTCAATTGCCATGGTTTTCATATAATGGAGATACAAAATCTTCCTCTCTTGGTTTGAGATTGCCAGGTTAAAGCAATCCTTCATGAGTGTAAAATAAAGACTAAATATTCAGTGACCTTTAATAATACAGTAGATCCTATAGGCATAGAGTCCCTGTCTGAAAAAGAACGGAGGTCTAAGTTCAAAAGACATGAAGCATCCTGGAAAGCCCGGAAGAGAATGGCTACAGGTGCAGATTTGTTGCTGCTCTTGCTTCCTCTTGTCCATTCAAAAAAATAATTATTTATCATTTGGTATAAGTCACGGTACAATTTTTTTTTTCTCATTTCACTCTCAATGTGACAAAAATGTTGGTACTTTGTTTTCAAAAATCAATAATTCATGTCAAAAACAATAAGAATTTTCCAGATGTAGACCAGTGAATAGTCTGCCTGGTTTATTTTTATCTTACAAATAGGCTGGGCTAGCGCTTAATACAAACATTCAGCATCAATCTCAAAATCTCATATTCTGGTATGCACTGTCCTAGTCTTTCTTTAAATAAGAATATGAAGTCCGCTGGCTAAAGGGCCATCTATCCTAGAAATCCTGTTTTCAACAGTGGCTATAAACAGCAGATGGGAGAAATATAATATGGCAAGCATATATGATACATGCCTTTCACTCTTGAAATCTCTATTTATTTTCAACTCAGGATTTCCAAAGCTAGATAAGGATTTTGTGAATTTTCTGCTGGTAATACAACATTCAACCTGGATCATGGCACTAATTTCCAGCTTCTGTGCTGCAAAAGACAGTCCTTACAACCGATAATACATTAACTCAAAGAAAACTGCTGGCTGTTTTTAAAGGATACTCCAGCTCATGCCTTGCACAGGTAAAATTTGCAAATAATAAAAAATTAACTCTCAGAATAAAAACTAATAATTTGACATGATATTTAGGAACTCCAGTGCAGAGAATGGGAGAAAAAAATAGTCTGCCCTCCATTTATCAAGAATTTGGTTAGATACAGGGGTCTTGGCACAGAAACCCAGGCAAAAATATACTGCTACCAAAGCCATTGCTTAGGCTTCCTCAGTGCAGTCAAAGCTCAGCTCTACAGAGATGTATTCACACGTACTTTTTTTCCAAAGGTTCACATCTCTTTGTAATGTCCCAATTTCTGCTTCTGTTTCAGTAACTACAGTTGGTGGTTCTGCTATCATACAACTATGGACGAGAGAACAGCATGATTTTCAAAAATAATAACTTCCTTCCAGATCTAAATCTATGTTTCTGTCTCTATCCAATTTTAGGATGACACAAGGTTGATATTCCAAAACAAAAGATTCCATTGAGTTTCAATACTATTTCTTACTGTAATACAAGAGATGACATACTATTAAATATGTATTTTCAAAATTCCCAAGTGGAGACCAGAAATGTTACTAAAACTGTCTGGAACAAGGCTCTGTGGCTCTCCCCATGGCAACTGCTGAAAACTCCAATTTCTACTCAGAGTTTATGAAAGTCACTGAAATTCCACAATGACATTGAGTCCTGCCAGCACAAATTGTGTCTCAACATCAAGTTCTGCAATTTATGTGACTAAATGAATAACTGTTATTTTTCTTAATCAAATAAAGATGACAACATACAAACCAGGGATTTTAAGTTGTCAAATATCTACTGAGAAAACTGAAGATAAAAAAGAAAAAAATCACACAGCATTATAGCAAACTTTTCTAAGTCTTCATTTTTGATTCTACAGTATGCAAAATCTTCTCTGCATTACGGAGTTTCTAGAGGAACAAATTATACAATGTATATTTAAAGCATGGATTTTTGGATACCTAAATTAAATACAGATAAGATTAGTAGTAGTAGTAGTAGTAGTAGTAGTAACCAAAGCTGTGAAAAGCTGTTAAGATAATATTCATAGTCCAATGCAGTCTTAAACAAAGAAATTGCTACTCTGCCTCCATAATATCTCTCTCATTGTCACTGGCAGCTGGAAGATCAGCAGGTTTTCATCTATTATCATTAGTTACTGGGCTTGATGATGATTACTGTGCCACTTGAGTGTGGGATCAAATAATTAGTACTTGTAACTGAGAAAGTGAGCCTTATCACAGCTTCTGCCACTCTCATGGTAATTGCAATGTAAAGATAAAAACGTGTTCTGCATGATTCTATTTAGTCTGAAGTTTGTACTGAAAGTCCTGATGGAGAACTGTGCAAAGATCCCTGAAACATTAGTGAGACATTCCTAAAAGTGGTTATTAAAATTGAGTAAAATTAATAATGCATATTCATGCATAACCTCTTAAAACCACCCTATGCCAAATCACTCAAACCTGCATAAAGGCAAAGTTTGTCTGGGATTGTATCCTCCCTAACAGATTTAAAAGCATTAGTATGTGCTATCATCTCCAGAACATCAGTGTTGCACTCATCTTACAGCCACCTGCAGAAGGACATACAGAATATTTACCAAGATCTTTCCAGTGCTGCTTTGGCCCTGCTGCATTTAGTCAGTGTTCTCCATGGCCTGCTAAGAGTCTGCCTTGAAAATGTCCCGAGTGAGAAGACCCGCAAGGGAGAACTACGCTAAATGTCTCACAGCAAGTTTGCCAACTGCTCTTCCTCCATATGTTGCCTGTCATATTGTTTCTATGAATGTTTATGAATGTCTACAAACATTGTCAGAAAGAGCATCATGTTTCAACTGCTCCCTGTCCATACTCTTCTAATAAAGTCATATGTTATTATTCACATACTAAGACCACAGTGCTATAAAACATGGGAAAAATACTAGGAACAACTTTAAAATAAATTCAAGCGATAGCTCAAAAAATCTGCAGGAGATGTATGAGATGATGATAATTACTCAAAAACCTCCAAATATTATGGGATGATAGAGGGAATACATTTCTTCTGGGGAAATAACATAACATGCAAGGAAGAAATACAGCAACAAATACAGATAGTATGAATTCTTTAAAAGAAAATCTATTTTAAAACCTGTAATTATTCCTTAGAAGAAGAAAATGCTGATTTTGAACTCTGAAGAAAAAAACCCGAACATGTTTCTGTAGCATTTACAGTGAAAAAACTGTTCCAGTACATATATAATTTGAGAAATGTTTTTCATGTTATTAAAATTAAATTTAGTTTCTATTATCATATATTTTTAGAATATTTTTACCAAACTTCTAGTACTGTATCAATAAGCAGGGATTTCTTTAAATTAAGGAGCGTAAATTTCAGCAAACTTTAAAATGTTAATCATTTCAACTTTGATTCTGGGCACAGGCTTAAAAACATGTGTCAGGGTTTAGGCCAAATCGGCTACTAGGGACTTGGGGGACCCCAGATGGGACCAACAGATGCTCCCCTCCACCCCTCTTCAAAGAGAGAGGCAGAGAAGGAAAAAGAGACTTACAAGTTTAGAAGGAACTAAACTACTTTAATGAAATATTAATAATAAAATAAAAAGAAATAATGACATATATACAAAACCATATCAAGCTCCCAAGATGACAATCACAACACTGGCTGGCACTGGAGCAGTCCCAGGCTGGACTCAGTGACAGACAGGAACTGGATTCTGGACCTGCATTCAGGATCGGGATTGCAGGCAGACAAAGAGAGTCCTCCTCAGACACCAGCCATTGAAGAAAGAGACTGACCCTTTGATCCCTCAGCTTTTATACTGAGCATGAGGCAGATGGGATGGAATACCCTCGTTGGTCAGTTTTGGTTCACCTGTGCTGTCCGCTCCTCCCTGCAGGTGGGACCCCACTGTGTTTTTCAGCTTCCGACCCTCCAACGGGGCAAATAACAAAGTTGGTTGGCCTTGGTTGTTATAGCAATAAGTATAAGCAAGAACCTCTCTGCATCCCATGCCTGGGCATCAGCTATAAACATAGGTCTTATCACCCTGAGAGAGTGAACATTGTCTGCAGGATATGATGTTAATTTCAGTAGTTAGAGAGGCCCAGCTAAGAAGCGAAGTTACTGACCAAAATTGGTTCTGTTTTACCTCAAAGCGGGACAACATGTTAATAACTACCATAAAACAATTATTGTTTGGTTTATACAGTGTAATCCATTACTTAGCAATATTTATCACCTCTACATCTAACAAATTTATTTCCTACATAGAAAAATTAGTGAACTGTGGCCACTTCAATTTTATAAATTGGAATACAGCCAGAGTGCTACAGTTCTGAAAGTTACATTATGGAAAGTGATAATCACTGAATGGTAAAGCTTCTGCTAAGAAAATTCTATTAAAAATACATAATCCACCGGACTATGAAATTTTCACATGGATATCACATTTATGGCTCTAAATTTTCAGGAAAGAGGAGAGAGAAAAAAAAACCAACACCAATACTTTTATTTGGGAATGACAACTTTTTCTTTGGGTCCAATATGAGTAAGAATTTTTTCTTATGACAACCTTATTGTTAAAATATGTATAAATAAAATAAGTAAAATCTCACCTTGGATTAGAGAATGTTTAAGAGGCAAAACTTTGGTTTGGTTTTTTTTTCAAATTATAAAAATCAGGATCTGGATAGTGCTATGAAGCTGGAGCCTGAAGTTTAAGTTCACTCCTGCAGCCCATAAAGGAGAAGAGAGAAAATGCTGAATCTTGGAATAGGCAATGATTTGTCCAAGAGGCAATGAATCAGGGAAATGAAAATACTCATTTTGGTGACCATCATAACATGACAACCAACCTACATGGTTTTTTTAAGATGGAGGGTGAGTTTATACACTATAAGAGGACATAAAACCATAAATTACATTTTTACAGTTGGGTAAACAAAATAAGTTTAATCCTCCAGAAACTCAGAAGGAGATGGAAGAGGACAGAGACTATGTCTGATTCTCTTCAACTGAGACAATGGTTGCTAGTAGGGCACTCATTAAATATGTGGAAGATTGATTCTGGCACCGCATCAAATCTTAGAAAAATGTAAATCAGTCTCTCAAATATTGTGCTGTTTTTTTCATGAAAACATTTGAATGTTTTCAGATCTGAAATGAAATCACATGTCCAAACCTGCATATTTTTTCCAAAATGGAATTTCTGGGTTTTGGCTATTACTGCTGATTGCATGACTTCCACTGACAATTTTGACAGAACTGACAGTCTTGAGATACATTTCTATTGCATAAAATAAGCATTTTCCAAGGGAAAATGACTCCACCAGATAAGATTAATTTGCTTTAACATTATTCTCATACACTCCACTCTGTTTTAAACAAGAAAGCACAAGATACTTGATTCTGTTGTTAGAAGCAGCAGTAATTTAATTTCAAAACAAAGATCGATGTATTTAAATTTCTGCATAATTCATTCTAAGCTAGCAATATTTATCTTGGCAAAACTGCCTCATAAAGAAAAGCACATTGTAATCTAACTGCCTTGGATCAAATGAAGCTAGTGGCAACACCATTCTCATGATGGTATGTTTCCATTTTATTTTTATCTGTTTTTAAATAGTGACAAATTTATTAATCTCATCCAAATATTTCTCACTTCCAAGATATGACTATGCCTTAGTGTGAAATAAGAATGAAGCCAAATTTCCATACTTAAAAGCTGTTAAAGTATCATATGATAGCATATGTGCAGGTTCAGATTTGATACAGAATCCCATTTGCCACAGTTTTCTTAAATATAAACCTTAGCCTTCCAGAGCTGCAAAAGTTGGATCATTCTGTGGTAGATTTTTTTTAATTCCTTGGCATGGCAGTATTACAAAATATTGTGAATTAAAATACATTTGTATAGAGACATTCAGGTCATGTCAGTTTTAATAACCACAGTTTCTAGTTACTATTAAAATCTCTATCACATCTGTATTTTTGTTATTATTGGTATTTCGAGTTAAAAGCAATTTACACTTGATTATTCTTAGGCTCCCCAGGGCATATTTGGAAAATGTAGCATCCTATATAAATGTTTTATATGCATCATATAAAAATTTAAGTAAATTATCTAATTTCATAAGAAGATGTTGAATACGGGATACGGGCATTTGACAACAGGGTCTTTATTTCCAGATTATGAGTTCAAATTCAACATGGGGCAGAAAAGATAAAGATATCAACAGGTGCTAAACTGTCCATGACTTATATTAAATGAAGTTCACAGCTTTTAGAGTCAGTGGCGACTGTTATGATTCTCAGGTCTGGCGCCAAATTCAGCACAGGCCACAAAGCTTTACAGAGCAATTTCTGCACGAAACCTATCAATTGTACGAGGTAAAAAATTTCTTTTGAAGAGGCATTTTTCCTGGTTTACACTTCATCTGATGAAGAATCTACTCCACCGCAATGTCCCCTTTACTACAAAAAATGTGTCAGTGTCCATTTAGGTAACAGAATGTTACAAAACACATTCAAAAAAAAGACCAAAGCCTTTCATTGGAGATGGCAATTTAAAGGAATGTACTTACCCTGTGCAGATGGAGTAGTGCTCACAGAAAAAAAAAAAAAAAAAAGTACCATGTGTTAGTAAAACATAAAGAGAAGAATACATGAGGAAAGGGATGGAATCAAGTAAGTTGCACAGAAACAACTTCCTGGGCTTTATACGCTTATTTTAGACCTACCTCTTCCCATCAAATCTTATTAAAGAGAACATATTTATCTTGCTTTTTCGTTCAGTATTTGTTGTTGATTTTCGTTTCTTGTTACAGACAAACCACTGCATTTTTTATTAAAGGAATATATTTCAAGTTGTATAGTTGAATCCCAGACTATTAATCAATAATGTAGAATACTATCTTTTGACTGCAAATTAAAGCACAAACTACTTGAAGTGTTTTATTGTAATGTTGTATAAATAGTGGCTAATACTTCAGCTATATAAAATGAGTTATTGATATTTCAGTGCATTCCTATTTGGAGTGCAGAAAGCTTCAATTTTTTTCATTTGTATATAATTAGGCTCTAAATTTTAATTATTTGCTCTACAAAGGAGGTAGAAAGTAGAGATACAAACATAAATATTCTCCTGTATGCTTGTCACTTAATTACCATCATTTCACAGTCTAAACTACAAAGCTTCTCTCAACCGCCTAATGAATGAGGTTCTTGTGTAATTGAATGCAGGGATATGACTGAAGAGCAGTAACTTGTGCACCATTTAAAAATATTAGTGGAAAACAAAGTGTGTGAGCTTTACAAAATAGGCAACACTAGTGAGCGGTATATTTAGAATATCTTTCCTCTCAGGACAGTAAAAAAAAAAAAAAAAACAAGAAAAAATGTTTTTACTCAGTGGATTTGATATATGCCTACATCTGTAAGACTTACTTGTTCATCTTACTGAATAAAGTTGTAAAAATGCTTTTCTAGGTTGTCAGAGTTTTTGAAGTGCTTAATTCCAGCACAGATAGAAGACAGTAAAAAAGATTCCATCCTTCTTTGTGCATTATGATTTTGATTGATCACTTGTCAGTAAATTAACACTACACAAACCAGTGGATAGCAAAAGAACTGCATACATGGCATTGAATGTACACTTTAGAATGGTGTATTTCTTCTGCCCAACTTTCTGAATGCTAATATATAGAAAATAAAATCTTAGCGTAAAGCTCCAGCCTCAGGCTGTGTCTTCAGAGACAGCAATTACAATCTCCCTGTAAACTGACAAATTTCAAATACAAGTTAGAAGTAGAACAGAGAGAGTAGAAGCATAGTTTAAAGCTTCAAAGAATTTCTTGTTCAGGTAACTTACTTTTAACATGTTTATTACTTTGGGGAGGAATTTATCTGTCGGATTTCAAATTTGCAAGCATGATTTCCTACCTTTCTACATTATTTCCATTTTTTTCTCTCCTACTATGGGATTCAAATAAATCACTTTGGGATTTTTTCCAGTGCATTTTAGACTTAACTGTATTGCAGCAAATGTTACTTGTTCTGCTGTCTATCCAGATGGTTGGGTTTCTTTTTCTAGATTCCTAATATGTAGTCTCACAGACAAAAGACCAACATCCTTACTTGCTCCACCCTAACTCTTACTATATACTGCTGGTGCATCTGGATGAAAACATTTGAGTGTATGAAAAACACATTTTTGACAAAACAACAGCAATTTTTTTAAAAAATCTAAATTCTCAGAATAGTAAGTTACCCCACAGCTTGGATTTAAAAAAAGAAAGAAAAGAAAAAGGTCTCATCTGATGAGGTATCCTTTTTAAGCTCACAACTCACGTGTCAAATCAGTTTTCATGAATTTGAAAAAAAAAATCATCTCTTTGCTGAAAATAAACATGATAGACTTCAGCTAAAAGAATTTTTCAGAAAGTCATGTGTCTGTAAAGAGAAGCTTATAATAAAAGTGCCTCTCAGCTACAGTGGTATTTTGTACATAAGCACATCTACTCTGATTTGCAGCCAATATCTTGACATAAACCCAATTGCCTTTCTATGTTTTTCTTCTACTAAACTGTTGTTCGTTTGTTTTGATGACTGTAAGTAGTAGTGCACATGACAGGGCTGATAAGGAATCCAAATTTATGCCAGCCTGTGTCTACATACTGTTTACATAACCCCCTGTTAACTCCTGAGGAAGCTGACACAGCTGCAAGAAAGATACTATATAGTTCATTATGTTTTAAAACAGCTTGTCTGACTAGATCAGTTCATCCTGGCAGTACTTCTGAAAAACAGCTTTATGGATAAGGACTTCAAAGTCAAGTTCTCATGAACGTTCCGATTTCAGAAACCTTAATGAAGCATCACAACTCTGGCGGTTTGCATGTTTCTGTTCCATCATTTCATTTTCCTGTAGTTGATGACTGACCACCTGAACAACCACGGTGCATTTAAAATTCATAAACATATGTTAACATAATACTAGTGATGAAGTTCTGCATGACATGGAGGGCAGAAGACAGGAGCTGAAAAAGGCTTTGCAGTTACAACAGGGACAAGATTTGGATTAAAAGTAACTCAAAAGCAAGATGTACTGTTAACTCTTGAAGCACATTTTTTGTGAATTTCCTTTCCTATCACTTCAGAAACACTCCCTAAATTATGAGCACATGCATGGTTTTGCATTCCCACCTTCTATTACTCATCGATACCAGAAGCCATACAAGTCTGACATTTTAGCACTAGTGGAAGGGATTACCTCATTGCATTTTTTCTAATCTTAATTTTCTTCTGTTTTACTTCAGAGTTAACTATTCATTTTGCTTTGGTATTATTGTTCCTCTTTTTCTCTGTCTTGTTTACCTCTTCTTTTAACTTTGAATTCCCCCAAGGGGTTGATTAGCAATGTGCAATTTAATGGGGAAAATGACTACTTTCTTGCCTTGAAAGATTTAGAAATGGCAATTATAAAATGTTCCCATCCCAGCTTTTGCTCTGAAGCCGTCTTTGAAACAAAACGCATACTGCATATCTTCAGCAATACTGTTTTGTGAGCTCTCCAGCAAGCCAGTTCTTATAAAATTCACAGTAAAGCTGATATTTTTTGCCTTGTGTCCATACAAAAAATGGCTTTTCATCTCTCAAAAATTCCATGTCTTTTCAGATTTTAGGCTAATTTTTTAAGGCTTCCTCACTGCTGCTGTTTGTTTGCTGCCTGATCTGCTACATTTGCTGCCAAATCCACTGTTCAACTATGCTTATACATCTCAGTAGAGTTCTTCATTAGGACACATTGCAGAGGATGAGAAACTTTATTTTTGGCATTACCACAATTAGACATATCCATCCTTAGGTTCTTAACAACCACACAGTTTCTGCAGATACAGTGATGATCCACATACTGATATATGCGATATACATTGTTTCTTTCTCTGGCAGTAACGATACTGTTTGTTAGATGGAGAACACTTTCCTACAATGATGACATTTTTTAGCGCATCTTAATAGGTGTGTGTAGCTTACTAAACATCTCTAGGCTTTTTATTTGAATTTCCTGATATTTTCACATTTCCTTGAGCTTGTTTTCAGTCATTGTTTGAGAGTCAAGTTTTAAAAAACATCAGATCTTGTAATATCTTTCAGGTTCTTGAACAGGAACCAGATCTCAGGGAGGAGGAATGGGTGGATTCTCCAAGGAGATGTGGAAGAGGCATCTCCAGCAATAGTTTGGGAACTCCAACGGGAACCAAAGGGATACGATAAGGACAGGGATTCTAATGTTGCTTGTTCACTCTCAAAATCTCCATATGACCTAAATGGACCTAAATTTCAAAACAACTATTACGTGAAAATGTTAATATGAGAATGCTTTCAGTGAAGGATCTCTGGTCAGCGAATGCACTTTTGAGATAAAGAACACCATTTGGCCTAAAGAGGAACCTGTGAGGGATACCAAGTCACTAGATAGTCTCAACAAACTAAAATGTACAAGAGTAGAGTAATGTGCTATCAGACTCAAAAAGCCTCGCAGACAGACTATATAACTTCCAAAATAAATCCCTGATACTTTTGAGATTGACATTGGTCTAGAGAAGGAAAAAAGTAAATAAAACGGTCTAGGGACCAATCTTTGGTTCTCAGGCTGGCAACACAGCAGTTTTTATTCACTTGCCAGAATTATTTTCATTCTCAAAATGGTACAGTAACATCTCAAGTGCCTATTGGGAACAGGTCCTAGTACATGCTGTTGACTCAAGCCACTCCCGAGAACTGTCTGGGGAATTGCTAGGTTGGAACAGATCAAACTTATGCCAGAGAGTGCGCTAGCAATAAAAATGCATGGATGACTACTTAGCAGTGCTTGAGTCTTTGCCATTGCCCTGTTTCATTCACTTGTAAATAGGCAAGCTAGGTGACCAGTCCTGACGCACTGAAGTTGTCCTACTGAAAACAGCAGTGCCAAAACTGTCACTGCTTTTCTAACCTACAGCATGATCTTTGAATGCCTGCTATGATGCACGCGCTTATA
>NW_009649946.1:49054-73898 GCF_000708025.1 Charadrius vociferus
AAAGCAGTCCTTGGCATAAATGTCACCTCTTTTTATAGAAGCACTAGTTGGGGTCCCAGTTTTCACATGTCAAGACAAGTGCTACTTTTCAAATGAAGATTTAAGTCATACAGCCTTATGCAGATCTGGCACAGTAACTATAAATGTAAAGACACAAGAATTGATTAAGCTGAGGTTTACAGGGAACATCCTAGCTAGAACTTTACCCATGGAATTGCTGCAGTTGGATTTGAAGCTGAGGTCAGTATATAATCCCACAAAAAACCCACCAAGAAAACCAACTGGAAACAAGCTTTCCTAATCTTCTAATTTATCTTAAAAAGCTTTACTGTTAAAACATTAACTAAGGATGTAGGATTTCCTCAGATAAAAAGACATTTACCTAATTAAGGTAAAGACATCAACTAATTCTACCTCAAACATCTAATTTAACTTCATTTAAGAGTGAAGTTCTAACAAGGTTTCTCTGTAGCAGAGGCCTCCAAGAATTGTGCACAAGATCACAGCATATGCCTTGAAAGTGCAAGCACAGGATGGTATCAGAGGCCCAAAAGATTAAAGCACAAATTGCAAATGGCAAATTACAGTCTCTATGATTTAGAGCCTAAGAAAGAGACCAAAAGAGCATATATCCAACATGGATGAACTATACTATACACATTCAGAACACAAAGGACATAACTGGAGGTATAAGACAGTCACAACCCTATCAAGAACAAGAAGAATTCAAGGACTGAAAGAGAATTGTTTCATTATTGTCTCCCTGATTAAGGATGCTGTTATTGATCAATGCTGCAACTTCAATTACAGCAAGGTGTACTCCTTCTCTCTCCCTTCGGTGGAGGAAGATCATTGCGTTTCATTTGCTGATCACCTAACTTTGTTACTGAAGACTCAGTAATCATATATAAAAATATTGTTACTATATAACCAAGTTAAGTAAACAAGATTGTAAGAAGCAGTTTTTGTGTGCATGCATGTGTGTGCTCATGTGTGCTTTTATTTTCTGCTCCATACTACAAGGGGATTGACACTGAAGCACAGAGTCAGAGTAAACTCAAATGTGACATCTAGATATTGTTCCAGTGAAGAGCAAGAAAATCACCAAGACAGTTTTCTAAGATGAGCAAGTTAAGTCTTCTTTTGGAAGCATCTAACATTCTCCCTTGATTAGAAACAGAACTTAGACAATTAGCTCAGATGGCTACAATTTGGAGAAATGTACCATGTTCCTAATATAGCCTCAATTTACTGATATAGCAGCTTCCCAAAACAGAAACTACTTCCACCCAAGAACTTCATCGCTAGACCTACAAAGCTCCACAAAGGAGAGAAAACTCCATAAAGGAGTTTTAATAAAAGAGATTGCTAAAAGATTCTCACCTGGCTTTCAGAGGTGAAGCTGAGTGTCCCATCAGTCCACATGATGCCAGGAGCTGGCAAAAAAGGCCTACTATCTCATTTCTTCTCCATGTGCTGCCTGAAAGGTACTTCAGCCTGGGTTTCTTTTTCCTCAGAGTTATGGCATTCATTATCTTAGAACTTTACCTTACTATTTTAGCTCAGATCTAACATGAAAAGAGTACTCAGGCAAGTAGCAGTTGCTTCAGACCTGAAACAATAGTGGGATTACAGGCAATAGAAGGAAATCAAATCTTTGGGAACTCAGACACTAATTTGAGTGGATCCAGCATTACACTACAGATAGATGGAACTGCTGTTCTACATGTTTTCTAGGCTTCATAATTCACACTGTGTATTATCACTAGTGGCAAAGTTGTACTGGTGAAGCTTTCACTATTCAAAGTAATGCCATAGTATCTCAAACACAGACACATCTGTTCATTTATAAAGGTACTTCTACTCTGCTTATCTCAGTTGCATCATTTATATAACAGATCTGTTAAAATTTATGACCCTTCTACTCAATAAATAGTGGAGGTTGTATGAAATTATTTCAGTCAGAAACTGAAGGGAAATTCAATACTGTAAACTCATTCAACTGAAAACCTGAATTTCAAATCACATGGCAAAATTTATTACAATGAGACCTGCAGCATTTCTTCTATTTATTTTTATCACTTCCACACAAATATCCTCTTCAGTCAATGCAACAATTTGACTTTGGCCTGTTTAAGTAATAAAATGTTTTTTACTCTTAGGAAACTTCCTTGCCATACTCAGTACCTGTATTCTAACTGCTACCAAGTTTGCCTTTGGAAATTTCTGTAGTGTCTCTAATTTTCTCATATTCCCTGTGAATAAGGTATTGCTTGTGTTTCTCCAAGTTTTAGAATCATAGAATCATGTAGGTTGGAAGGGACCTTTAAGATCATCAAGTCCAACCATTAAACTGACACTGCCAAAACCACCACTAAACAATGTCCCCAAGCACCGCATCTACCCATCTTTTAAACACCTCCAGGATGGTGACTCAACCACTCCCCTGGGCAGCCTGTTCTAATGCTTGACAACCCTTTCTGTGAAGGCATTTTTCCTAATATCCAATATAAACCTCCCCTGGCATAACCTGAGGCCATTTCCTCTTGTCCTACTGCCTGTTACCTGGGAGAAGAGACTGACATCCACCACACTACAAACTCCTTTCAGGTAGTTGTAGAGAGCGATAAAGTCTCCCCTCAGCCTCCCTTTCTCAGACTGAACAACCCGAGTTCCCTCAGCCACTTCTCATAAGACTTGTTGTCTTGACCCCTCCCCAGCTTTGTTGCCCTTCTCTGAACAGGCTCCAGCACCTCAATGCCTTTCTTGTAGTGAGGGGCCCAAAACGGAACACAGTATTCAAAATCTGGCCTCACCAGTGCCGAGTACAGGGGGACGATCACTTCCCTAGTCCTGCTTACCACACTATTCCTGATACAGGCCAGGATGCTGTTGGCCTTCTTGGCCACCTGGGCACATTGCTGGCTCATATTCAGACAGCTCGACCAACACCCCCAGATCCTTTTCTGCTGGGCAGCTTTCCAGCCACTCTGCCCCAAGTCTGTAGTGCTGCATGGGGTTGTTGTGACCCAAGTGTAGGACCTGGCACTTGGACTTGTTGAACCTCATACCATTGGCCTCAGCCCATCTATCCAACCTGTCCAGATCCCCCTGTAGACCCTTCCGACCCTCAAGCAGATCAACAGTCCCACCCAACTTGGTGTCGTCTGCAGACTTACTGAGGGTGCAGTCAATCCCCTCACTCAGGTCATTGATAAAGATATTAAAGAGAACCCGTCCCAGTATCAAGCCCTGGAAAACACCACTTGTGACCAGCAGCTAACTGGACTTAACTCCATTGGCCACCGCTCTCTGGGCCCAGCCACCCAATCAGTTTTTTACCCAGTGGAGCATACGCCCATCCAAGCCACAAGCAGCCAGTTTCTCCAGAAGAATGCTGTGGGAAACGGTGTCAAAGTCCAGGTAAACAACATCCACAGCCTTTCCCTCATCCACTAAGCAGGTCACCTTGTCATAGAAGGAGATCAGGGTTGTCAAGCAGGACCTCCCTTTCATGCTGACTCACCCAATCAGTTTTTTACCCAGTGGAGCATACGCCCATCCAAGCCACAAGCAGCCAGTTTCTCCAGAAGAATGCTGTGGGAAACGGTGTCAAAGTCCAGGTAAACAACATCCACAGCCTTTCCCTCATCCACTAAGCAGGTCACCTTGTCATAGAAGGAGATCAGGGTTGTCAAGCAGGACCTCCCTTTCATGCTGACTGGGCCTGATCACCTGGTTGTCCTGCATCTGCTGGTGTAACAGCACTCAGGATGATCTGCTCTGTAACCTTCCCCGCCACCGAGGTCAGACTGACAGGCCTGTAGTTCCCCGGGTCCTCTTCCTGGCCCTTCTTGTGGATGGGCATCACGCTTGCTAACCTCCAGTCAACTGACACCTCCTCGGTTAGTCAGGACTGCTGATAAATGATGGAAGGTGGCTTGATGAGCACTTCCTCCAGTTCTGTCAGTACTCTTGGGTGGATTCCATCTGGCCCCACAGACTTTTATAACAAGACAGTGAGAATCAACAAGCTCTACTGGGAAGGCTAGCATTATTTTAACATGAGTTTGCCATGAGAAGAAAATAATGCATGTGCTGGAAAAACTGGCGAAATTTTTAGACATAATGTTAAATGTTCAATACAGGGAAGTACTGAGTAACTATTCAGGCAAGTATTACCACTGAAAGTTTTTAGGCAAAAGCTCACAGCTGTTAACCTACACAGAAGTCACTATTATGTTTTTAAGACTTATGAGTAACAAAATAAAAATAAAAATGAAATAAACTGTCTTGCTGGTTTCATTCTTGAAATGTAAAATTCTGTGTGCATTCTCCAGCATGATAACTATAATCTGGTGCAGACTCAACAGACATTCATAAGGATTTTGTGACATTGTTTCTGCCCATACCTCACATATAATCTATTTTTAATCCATTGTCTTTTTGAGCTTACATTTTTAGTAATGTCTTTGGGCCACTTGTTCCCACAGTTTTTGAAAATACCTTTAAGAAAATTGCTATCCATCCACAGGTACTATTCTATGGTCTAGGCATGCACACTGAGTGGAACTAGATCTGAACTGTGCCAGGATATATTTCCAGTGCTTGTACTCATTCCTCATGTTGCCTAATTTTCTTTACCAACTGATTTCTTACCACAGAATAGTGGTAGAACATTATTGATTATGTTATCTGGAAAAGAGAGAAATACATTTTTCCAGGAACTGTGACATTTAGGAGGGTTTGACTTTCCAGCATAATATCAAACAGAATTATTAGGAACAGTATTAATGCAGATATTGCTTTAAATAAAAGCTAACAGATTTCTTCTCCAAACACACGTAGCTTCAATAAAAAAGAGATGCTATTTTCAATCTGCCTTTGATAAGGAGTGACAATAATTTGGAAGAAAGTACATTTAATATAGGTTAGCATTACACAGACCGGAGTTCATTCTTTCTTAACTAAATAGACTAGCTAAAAAACAATTCTAAGCTGTCAAGAACTTAAGCTCTGCAACTTAGCATCTCCTTTTCTTCTTATAAAATAAATATATTTAGCTCACACCTGGAATTCTGAAAAATTCTGCTTTTAGTTGAATATTGTTCTCACTAATTTTTACTCTGAACTCCAATGGAATCAGACAATAGGCAAGGTTGAACACTTTTGAAAAATTTCTCTCAAGCATGTACATACATCCCAGCATTGTCTGGTGGAGGAAAAAGGTAGAAATAAAAGCCTGGGTTTATATTATTTTTTGAAAAACCCTTCCTATATTAGTCAGTGGTGAATTAATCTTTCCTCGGATATGGAAAAAATCTAGGTAGGTAAAGAAGCAAGGAGCAAAAGAACTATACAGCAAAATGCTCGACCAATTGCACCAGGTCTATCAGATGTGTAGCAGTCTTAACCAATATGCAACATAAGGCTTTTAGGGGCACAGAGAGGGTACTTTTAGGTACAAAAAGCATGAGAAATAGGTCAATGTATGTTGATGAGAAATCTGACTTCATTAGATTGGAAGTATCGTAAACATCACACAAATAGCAGGAAAGGAGAACCGTCAAGTGCAAAGCCTACCATAGATAAAGTTTCTAATTCATAAGAAAGCCTATCTCTATATATAATCCTTTTAATAAGCCCTACAATCTCTACATTAAAGACAGTTTCTTCTTACTTTTATGACTCATACTGCCGGACCATAAAATTACTCAAAAATTGTTTTACAACCAGAAATCTAACTGCTTAAGAAGTTACTGAATCTGAAACAAATCTAAGAAAACCAAATCAAATGATGAAATCTGGAAGACTATGGCATCAACAATGAGACTCATAGCTATATTTCAATAGCCTGTGAAGCCAACCACTTATTCAGTAAGAATGAAAGTAGATTTTTAAGACTACAGCATGCAAGACAAAGATCCATTTGTACCAATTACATTGTTTATACTTCTCAGGATCACCCTCCTTTCCTCCCATTTTTCAATTATAACTGAGAAAAAATGGGAAGCAAAGTATTGTGACCAATGCAATGCCTTCTTCAGAGTTCATAAAGTAAACCCAAAACCATTTATTGTAATTATCAGGGCTGCTAGGAATAACTGTAATAGTGAAAGCCATCAAGAGTCATTCCACATTTCACTTCTTTTCTCTTGGCTTAGAATGAGCACACTGTGATCTTACTGCTGCAAATCAGATTGTTGTGTTGGGCCTTCATCCTTGATTTCACAGACACAGGGTACCCTTGTCTTTGATGTCATTACTCCAAAAGATTGCTGCTTGCATTAAATTCTATTACTTTTTTTCCGACTAAAGATATTACATTTTATCAAATGACAGTAAATCTAATTCAGAAGACACTGAGCTGACATCAAAATGCTCTGATTAGAAACTGCCTATTATAGAACTAAGAAGACTTTAGGGATTACCAGTTGTTTGGCTACATACTCTGAAAGTACTCTTAATCCTCTATTCAAAACTGAATCTACTATTTACAAATGAAGACAAGAAACTTGCTATTCAAGGAAAGTTATAAAACTCAATAGGATTTCCATGCTCAATTATAGAAAGACATTTTCTTTTGTATTCTATGTGGCTAAAAGACAGATTTCAATCACTTTTGTAAATTTGGGGGACACGCTCTCAAGGTTGTTATCTATACTAACAGCAAGTACATAAGCACTATCAAACGGACAAAGAATAACTGGATATACAGAGTTACATAAGATGAAGGAAAAAGACAAACATACAAGAAAAAAAATCTCAGAAATACAGAAGAATTTGTTAGTTTAACTAGAACAAAATTACCCTTTTATTAGTATGAATACATTTTTGGTTAGTTTTCTGGTTAGATTGTAGTTTCAGCATGGAGCCAAATGCCAGAATTTCTAAATCACACTTTCTGGGTGAAGAATCAAATACTGTAAAATACTTTTTGCTACAATCATTCCAAATTATTTTACAATTTTTCTTCTATTTAATTATTAAGGTCCATTATATTATATATGTTTTCCATTTCCTCACATTTTCATTATTTGGATTTTCTATGACGTGGTAAAACATTGGAATATTTTCTGTTCATAGCATGAACAGAACTCATGTTCATGCATGAGTATTCATATCACAGAACTCTGCTATAATTTTTGAGTGAATCAACAAGTACAATGCACTAGTAAGTAAAATGCTGTACAGAAAGGAATGCAAATAAAGAAAAAAAAAAAGTGATATATTATCTATACATATACTGAAGAACTAATCTGTTTTAAATGCCAAAGGAATCACCATAGTAATTGTCAAAGACATTTGTCAACTGGAACTTTAAATCGATGTCTTAAACATTCCATATAAACAACTGTATATCAGATTAGCCCTTATCCTCCCTTAATTCAATGACAAAAATTGTAACTGTCCTCAGTTCTCCCTGGTTATCTGAAAATCCAAAAGTGTATTTCAAAGTTGTTCTTACAGATATGTTTATGCTGCATTTTCTTTTATCTTCCTTTATTTTTGTGTATACCTACAGATAATGCAGTTTGGCTGTCGATTTTGAAATACCTGCTGTTTCTTAATGTGTTCTGAAATTTCAAAAGAAGTGTTATTTTCATAATGTATTCTTATACAGAGATGGAAAATAAATTTTGAATCAATATTTTTATCACTATTTTCTGAAGCTTTTAAGGAGTAATTCCTAAAATAAAATCTGCTGAAATAACAAAAGCTAAGCTTTCCTAATACACTCAGTACCTAATTCTATCACCTAACCATCAGGTAATGCCCCCTCATGTTCTGCAAAATGTTCAGTAGTGAGGTACGTGGACACTGTTGTCTTTTAACATTGCATCAAATTTCCCAGAATGAGATGAATGAAAACGTTCTGGTTTTGTTTGATCCTGCAGTATAGCATACAAATCTCATTGGTGAAAAGCCACTTCATTGCTATGCCACCATATGTTTCCCAGCAGGAGAGGCTGGAGAAATGAACTCACATTTGAAAAGATTCAAGCCTTCTGTTTAACTTAAGGTTTCATTCTCTGAAAAAGGGTAGTGTTTTTGGAACTGATGCTTTGAAAACTTTATGTGTGTACAGTGTTATGGCACCAGCCAATAAAGGAATCATCAAAAATGACTTTTCTGAAGCTTAATAAACAGAATAGAAAACAAAAAAGCAATACTTTTAGTCTTTAAAAAGTATCTTTAACTAACTTTGCTGTTTGCTGTCAGCATATAATAGCTGTCATCATGACACCTGCAACTCGTCAACATCTCAGAAGTGATGTGGGTGATATACAGTCCTTTTGAATGGACTTTCTATGTAAAATGCTAAAACTCAAATATAGTTCCATAGAGAAAAAAGATGTTTCCAGCAATCCCAACTTCAAGTATACTAAGAAAAAAAGTATTATGAAATTTATGTGACAATGAATAATACAAGCTCTTTAGGATCCCTTCTGTTATTCATTTAGATAGGTAACTAATTGAATTTCATACCGCCACAAATTTTCAAAAGGTCACAGACTGAAAAATTCAAACCTATGAATAACTGTAGAACTTGTCAGATTTGAAGCTGCAGATTTTGGCAGCCAGGATGGGTGCAGCTGGAGCTCTGGCTACCTAACAAGTTGTGATAAATAGCTTAGACACTTAAGAGATCAAGGCTTAAAGGAGGAAATGGCTCTTTTTCTTTCCAATATGAACTTGGGAAAGGATACCCTCTGGATAGGACCCAGCTCTCCTACTCTATTTTTCTGAAAAATCCACCTAACCACATTTTTGCTTAATCAATTCAGTTTAATTTAAAATATTATTGCTCATAGTTCATCAATGCTTGAAACTTTCAGCTGAAATTGGGGTTACTTTTTACTAGACTGCTCAGAGGAAAAAAAATGACACAAAGAGTCTGTAATAGATAAGACTGATAAGAAAATACAAGGCACAGAGAAATATCACCAAAAGGCAAATGGCAGAGTGAATTTCCAGCTCTCCTAGATAACATTACTATTCTTACACCCATGCTACTTCGCCTGTTTTAAAAGGATAATGTTGACATTTCAAAGATAACAATTTGGATTCATAGCTCATATGACTACATATAAATGAGGAATTTTCCCTCCCTCCATCTCAGAAATAATATTTCAAGCTGCATGAATGATCAGGAGGACAGCAGTACTGGACCATAGCTCCTACTTACATTCTTCCCACAGTTTGGAAAGTTATCTTTGGAACAGTAGGAAATTTTGTAATGAATGCTTAGAGCCTACTGCACCCTGCTATGAAGGGTAATCACTATGGCAGATCTGCAGTTTTGCAGTTGCATATTGTGTGGTCAGAGAGATGAACATATCTTTTTAAAATAAAGAATGAAATCAATGTCGCTAGTGAATGAGGCTGAAAATAATCCTACAGAATATCAAATACACAGAGTGGTCTGCCAAGCAAAACACAGTGGAAAAAAAGAAAAAAAGCAGCAGCGTTATTGAATTGGGTATTTTATCCACAGACACATTCAGCAAAGGGCTCGAGTGACCAGAACAAAATGGTTAGCACAAAAACCAATTGGAAAGGAAGTTACTCCCAGTAATAATATTTTTAGCATGTTGTGAACAGAAAGAGGAAGATAAAATCATTCTCTCTCACTTTTGTACATTTTTTAAGTCCAGCATTGCAATGGTATTAATTTCCCCAGGTTTTTGACAATTTTCTTTAGAATGACCACCATAACCTTTTCCAAAACTAGATATTTTGAGGCATCATGAGAAAGTTTCCTGAAAAAATTACCAACAGCTGTATTTACATATCAAAAACAAAAGGAAAAGAACTACATAAAACCTTAGCTTTCCCTATAAGACTACAGGAAGACGCACAGGATGGTAATAAAATACTGTTTTATAATGCGCCAGTTATAACTATCTTTTTCATAATCCCAGGTTAGTACATGATACTAACATTCATTTGGAGAAAGGAGGATGTAATTCATTTTCTCCCTATAATTATCTGACATTTTGTAAATCAACAAACTTCAAATGTCAACATCCATTTAGATCAGTGAGAAAGCTGTGATGCCATGAAAATTAAAAGGGATCTCAGGAGGCACTAGAGTAAAACACACTGCAAGAAAAAAATGAAACCATGAAAATCTAAAACATTTTTTTTAATGGTCCAAGTTTTTTTTTTTAACCTTTGCTTATGAAAAATAATCAAAGGTAACTGTCAAAGTATAAATAAGCCTGGTAGTACAGATATCCTGATTCTAATCATTAATAGTACTTTCATCCTTCCTTTTTCCACTCACAAGTAATTCAACTGATTTTTTAAAAAACTTTTTCTCATGAATGGAAGTTGGTCTTCATGAGAAAGTAGATAAATGCTGACTTTTAGAATGAAATAGTTCGACAGGTTTGAGCTTTACTGAAAATTAGAAGGGGAAAAGAAAGTCCAACACTTTAAAAGAGCCTTTCATCACAACTGAAATATTTTCATCAGAAACTTTGGCATCTCATCCAGTACCTTTGAAGTCGGCTGCAAAACAAGACAATCCATCTTATTAGCTGGGTAGGAATGCCCTTCAAAGAGTGGTGAAACTCTTGCTTGTAAACATCAGTCAATTTGAAATGCCTGCATTTTTACTATATATGTTGGCTTTGTACTTACGACATCTAAGATGAAAAAAGTATGCTTAACTTGTTTAGAGACATTAAAGAACATTCTTTCTTTAATTCCAGAGCTAACCTTTTTAGCCAGCTGTGATAAAGTATGATATACATTGATTGAGTATTTGTGGAGCAATCAGTCAAAAGTCTTCTATTAAATTTTGGACCAAATGTATATAGATTAAGGATATTATACCAAAATCTACTATTTTCTTCTGTTGTTCGTGTCTCTGTGAGTAGTTAAGGTTAAATATCAAAGTCACACGTTCAAGGCAAATGGCACGTAGGCACATCAAAAGAAGTTAAAAAGAGAACTAATAAAAAATTAGGGTTCAAGTACCATTTTTATACAGAAAAGATTTTATCAAATGAATTTATGAAATCACATCCAGGGCTTATATTACAGTATTCTACGAAAGCACTGAAGGCTTGGGAAAACAAAAAACAAACAAACAAAAAACCCAAACAAACAAGTTAACAAACAAACAAACAAATAAAACATGAAATGTTCCAGAGAAGGTTATTAGAAATTAGCTTTTGTAGATAATTATTTCTTAAAATACACTCCTGTCATTTTATGTCTTAAACAGGAATATGTAATTCTATGGGACTGCATTCAATGAGAATATCAGTACTAGTCAATGCCACTCTTCTCTTTTACATGCAATCTTTTAAGTCTGCTCAAAAATATTTTTATATTATTTCAATTATTGTACCTCAATTTTTAAACTACATTAAAAACGTGTTCCCTCATGCAGTATTTGAATACATTTCTTACAAGAATATTGTAATGCCATCACTGAATGAATTTTAATTCAGTACCTACAAAATTATTTATAGAGTTTATTAATGAGAGACTCAAACACTACTGAAATGATCACAATTCAAGATAAACGGGGCCTTTCAGTAGCTGGGATTCAGTTAGAAAGATATTTAAACATTAATGGCAGCTCAAAGCATTTCCTTTTCTTTCCTATTTTGTTTTTCTAGAGCACTGACTAAGCCAAAAAGCGGGGCGGGGGGGGGGGGCTCACTCAGATCAGGAAGGAAATTTTCAGTTACAACCAAATTAACCTTTTTACTATATTTCAGCAGACTCAATAGTAGAGCCAATAAGGAGTCTGATCTTGCACAACCTTATCCACCTGAAAGTCCATTTAGCATGAATACTTACAGTGCCAGGTGCCTTGAAAGACAGAAAATAAATTTTTGCATACATCCTCTGAAAACAATATTGAATTGAATGTGCTTTTAGTGACAGTAGGATGCAATAGAAGTTGGTAGACAAAGACCACCTTGTTCACCTTCAAAATATATGCATAGAGTTGTGGAGTTGTCTACAGCAGTTTTCCCTGTTAGTGTGGCATGTCATTTGCTGTCCATAGCTCTTTAAAAGTATTGCAGACTGTATGTTGACCAGGGAATTGATGTCAAAATCAATTTGATAAGCAAAGTTTCTTTTTCTTCCACCATTAAGTAATAGCTAATGAATAGCTAGATAGGGACCACATGCAGGATACAGAGGGCAATGTGCCAAAAAGTTGAGAGACACCATCCTTGAGGATCAACAGATACAGTGCCAATTGCCTGTAAATTAAAATAGGAAATGAGACACAAAGAAATACACTTAAAATCAAAGAATCCTTTCCTTCTAAATCCCCAACGTACATAAATTAAACACAAAGCAAGAAAAATGCCAGCTGTTCAAATGCATTACAGGTCAACACAAATGAATCAAGTAAGTCCAGCCATAGCATAATGCAGCTGTCTGCAGACACTGAGCCTCAACAGCATCTTTTTTGTCGGATGGTAAAATTATTACTCCTTGTTGCTCCTGTTCCAAGCATTTTATGGCTCTGGAGACGTGGTTACTACCAGGCATATCTCACTAATGGTGATGTGAACACTCTATTTAAATGAAGTAAACTAAGTTGAATGAGAGTAAGATCCCTGAGCTAATTTGTTGCAGTCTTGAAGGTGACTAGATGGTATGGGTTCTTTTCTGAGATTATTTCTTTTTTTGACAAAGTCTTCAACTGTAAAAACCAGTTTGGATCACTAATATAATCTAACACCTTAATAACAGCTAGTGAACATCGTATGTTTCACTTAGGCATATGTTTGTAGGTCTGTCTGTCTGAACACCTGCTTCTTTTTGAAACAGGTAAGAAACACAGCATTGGTGGTCAGCCACAGAGCTATCAGAAAACCCTGGTAGAAAAATCTTTTTAATCCTCAATATTATAATAACGGACACAGAAATTAATTTTCATAAGGGAGCAGACGTTAAAAAGTCTTATTTTCCTTTATTCTAGGAGTTTATGGCAGTAATGCTGAAATTCTATGAGATTCCTTAATTGCTCATTTTTATTTCCTTCTTCAAACTCCTACAGCTTTAATGAGCTTTCTCTTCTATTGCAGAACCACTTATAAGCAGGGGAAAAAATAGATGTAAGGAAATCTTCTTCATAATTCCCACCTAAGGAATGAGCTCTGAAGGAAAGGAGGAATGCCTGGGTAGTTAAAGGGACCTGAAAAAGAACAGAGAGCAGTTCAGCTACACCAGTGGTCCAAGGCAGAGTATGCTGACAGTGATCAACAGCTGTGATTACCATCCTGTCTGTTTGGTAGTTTGTATGAAATGTATTTGGGAGGAGCTGGGGAAAGCAGGGTCTTCAGCCTAGTTCTCATGGGAAGTGTTCATGGTGTTTCAGCCAAGCCTATTGGCGAGCCCAGCAGGGAGGTCAAGCTGGTTTCCTGCTTCGAGGAGCAGTCCTTCCACACAAAGAGGAAACATGCAGAAGCAACATAAAGGGCACAAGGACAACCCTGGAGACCTGACTCTTCTAATGTAAAGAACAATCTGTTTTGATGGCTGACAAGAGTAGCTGTTTTCCTTTTTTAAACTAACTCCTTAGAATAAAATTTCTAAAAAGTACTAAGCTTTGCAAGACTGCTTGCAGCAAAATAAGTCAAAATTGTCCCTTAACACTATCAGTGTGATCACTTCACACTGTCACTAACAAACTGCTTTCGAGCAGCTGATAGTCTCTGTGGCAATTTACGTAGAAAGTACCAACAGGAAACTGAAATATGAGTTTGCTTTTCACTTATGAAATGAGAAACCAACATAATTCATTTCAGAAAGTAATGTAACAAAGCCAAATCCACACCTTTATTGGCTTACAGTCTTAAGTGCTACGGGAGAACGTAAATCCCAGCAAAGCCTGGTAACTCCATTGGCCTCTTAGAAAACATAAAGAGCAGCCAACCACTTGTCAGTCAAACAGTGGGATCTGAAACATTCAAAGCAATTAACTTTCCTCTCAAATTTTCAGCTGATGTCAGACCAAGAGACAACAAGCTTAGGAGGCTTGTTCCAGTGCTTCTGTAATTAACACAAGCTCGTAAGTTACCAGCAACGTGTTATTAGGTCAGCTTTGGCAAACTGGAGACCAGCTGGCAAAGGAATTGCAAACTTCAAAGAAAGCTCTTAAATACCTGATCTCATAATAAAAAAATACTCGCTCTTAGTACCTTATCTTGGAAGCTCACATTGGTTAAACGGTGACCTTTACAGGATTACCTTAACATGGAGGGAAATCAGCCCCTCTCTGAAGTGTTCTCAAATTTGTAATAGAAAAAGGCTGCATGACTGACGTTTATGTTGGAAAAAAGGAAGGAAAAGAAAATAGGCTTAAATATCTCCCAACATAAGCTGAAGCTCTGATTTAAAGCTATTTGACTTTCAAAGGAATGATGATAGCCAACTGCCAATTTACAGTATGCAACACAACACTCTCGCTCCATCAACTAGGGCAGGGCAGAAAGCAGCTTCCAGTTCCTTAATCTTTTTTTTTTTTTTTCATTAATTTGCCCGTTTTACCAATATGAACAGGCAGATTCTTTGATTCGTTCAAATATTTCGTTTGTTCCCCCTCTCCCAAACATCTGGTTCTGTCTGACAACAAAAAGAAATTTAGAGAAAATGACAAAGATTTAAAAGACACACTTAAAAGCAGTAACTGTTGTTATCCTCTATTTATCAAGCACAGGTAGGGAGCGTAGAGTAGACCTGTCAGCCAGTTTTTCTGTCTTTTTACAGAACTAAAACATTTCTTATGCTGAAAACATTTAGCTATCAGCCATTTAGGTATCATTGTACTTACTGATTCCTCAATAGGTGTCGAAAATTCTCATCAGTTCTAGAGAATTAAGGAAAAAAAGCCCTTCTATTTAAGGATATTAAAGATGTACTATCTTCTTCCCAGTGTCAACCTCTGTTCCTGTTATTCAAAAGCCCAATTTCTCCTCTTACTGCTGATATACTGCTTTTTGCTGCTCTATCACCATAGCCTGGAATACTGTATTTACTTTAGATTACCACACAGTCCATATACAGACCAGCTATCTGTGATGCTCTAAAATCAAAATAACTTACAGAAAGCAAAAAGGCATGAATAATGTGTCAACAGATAACTATTTTTTTTCTAAACTCTTTTAATTACAGCGAGTTGCTAGCCCAGTTGTTTCCAATTCTCCCTGGACACTGAGTACATAACTAAAAAGAAACATTAAAACATGCATCAATTACATCCTGAAGAACAAAATTAGACTTGGGTTTGGATTATATGTTATATTGAAAGCAGTCTCAGTTTCTACCACTAATGCAGTGCTATCATTAATCATAAGTCTTATTATGTTATAGAAGATGAGCATTATTAGTTTTCAAACATTTATATACATAGAATACTTAAGCTTTATTTACATTAGCCTTTTGGTTCAGAGTTGTAAAGTAGTTTTGAAAAGAATCACCCACCTTCTCCTTTTTTCAGTACAAGGTTTAGGTTTCCAGAGCAGTTTTGGTGCATGTTAACTAGATTCCTTGTGAAGAAAACTGAACCAGGTGTGCACAAAATGGACTTCAACCCCTAAGGGGGAGCGGTCCCTTGGAAAGCTTTGAATGATATATGTGGCATAGACCACCTCAGTCCATGGACCAGACTAAATGTAGCCCAAGGTAAAATCCCTGAAGCGCATATACTAAAGATGTTGGTGCCTCAATACAAAATGATCGACCTACTGATTGCCTCCTATCCCACTCAATTATTTGTTAACGTAGACAACAGCTACGGAAGACTACAGAAAACACACGAGCATATTGCTGAACCTGGACTGAAATCAAACCTCACACAAACAATTTGGAACTAAGAATGTTCGGAACATTTCTGAACCTTATTAGTCAAGCCATGGTAACACTCAAACAATACCATAACATTTCCATTGCCTTCCTGGATTTGTTTCACTTGTATATTTAGCATAAAAATCCCCATGCGGTATTTTGCATTTTCAGCTATGTTAAATTTAGGTAGCATTTCAGAATATACAGCAGATGCCTGTAAAATATTCTTGTATTACTTCTACTAGCATCAAGGGTGACATTTATTTACTGCATTTCATCACTGTTCAAAATAACTAGATGTATCAGGCCTATTTATTTTTGACCGATAAGATATAAACAAAGCTCCTGGGATGTTGTGACACTTCAGGGCCAATTTGCAGCAAGGATCAGAAAATTTTGCAACTTGCCTACGACAGTGAGAGCTTGACAATGTGGAGACAGCACAGGCACACATGGGGAAGCTGAGCCAAAACATCATACCCTCTTCAATCTTTATTGCTTGTACAGTGAAAATTTTACGTCCCCTTCTGCTAACAAAGCTCTTCCTTTGAGACTGCAATCATAGCTCCTCGCAGCTGAAAAATCACCAGGCAGTAAGAAGGACCTTGGAAGGCCAGACTGAGTGGCTAACATCAGGCTCTGTGCACAGGGTGCAGCATACCAGTGGACCAGGCTGCTGGGATGGGGCTGTGAGCAGCGGGGACCAGTCCCCCTCGCTGGGGAGCTGCCCTTCAACCGTGTCTGAGGGGCTGCAGCCATGCCTGTGCCTGGCCATGCGTCTCCTGGAAGAGGTCCTGGCTCCACCTCGACCTGCCCCACCACTGGGACTTGCCCAGCATGGCTGGCCCTGGACCCTGGCACCAGGCTGGCCGCCTCGCCTCACATGGTGCTTGGCACAGCACAGCATGCGGGCAGCTGCCTCGCTGCACCCTGGCACTGATTCACTGACATAGAATCATAGAATTGCTGAGGTTGGAAGGGACCTTTAAGATCAAGTCCAACCATTAACCTACCCTGACAAAACCCCTTCTAAACCACGTCCCCAACTACCACGTGCACCCTTTTCTTAAACACCTCCAGGAATGGCGAATCCACCACCTCCCTGGGCAGCCTATTCCAATGTTTAATAACCCTTTACATATTAGCTATTGTGTGTTAAATACCTAATAAAAACACACAGTGCAAAAGATACTGACGTACTGAGAGAGTGAATTAATCAAATCTCACATATTAAAGGCTAAACCGTTACTATCAGGAGTATAAATCTCATCCCATGACGTCTCAAGATAAAGCCTCCTGAGATTAAAAATCCTGAATTTTGTAAACTGATTACAATTTACATTATTTTCAAAGAACCGATGAAGTGGAAGGCAGTTTGAGCAAGTGTAGAAGCCAGAGATGGGTATAAGTGGTGGACAAGAAGCAACACGGGGACAAGGGACGATGGGGGCGATGCAGGGATAAGGGACGATGGGGTGGGGGATACAGGGACAAGGGACGACGGGGGGATGCAGGAGAGACATGAGGGGTGGTGAAGAGATACTGAGATGAAAAATAGTACGTATTGGTTTAGCCTTTACCTGTGTAGGTAGGAAAAGGCAAGCAGTACAATAATCTTTATGAATTATCCATAACAAGATAACCAAGTAGAAATAAGAAACAAGATAACAAAGTGGAAATAAGAAACTATTCCCTTTGCTACATCAGGGACACGAAGGGGATAAAAATACAAAGATGCTGTTTCTGCTGGAAAAAAAAAGCAGCAAGGAAAAAAAGCAGAATAATTTTCTAAAGGAGCATTTAAAACAAGGTAAAGGAACATTTAAAACAAGGTGGCTCGCTCCACTGCCTGGAAGATGTAGCTCTCAGGTAGAAACCAGAAGGAATCAGCAGTTCCACTCCTTACCTCATTTACTACTGGACTTCTTTTCTTCTTATACTATTTTTTTCTCTTTCAAAAGTGTTTTCAATTCACCTGAAGGAATTATCAGGAGAATTTGTTCATTCCTTTTCTTTTACTGTTCCTATCTTTATCCTGTGAACTGTTGATACTTGGATGCAGTGTGCTTTAGTTCTTTGCTTCTCATTTTCATTAATATTTTCCTCCTAGCACTTAGTAATTATTTGAGTAACACAAAGGGCAAAAGCCACCTCTTACTTTGCTCTGCTAGTGTCACTACACATGGCAGCTTATTATTTTCTTGTACAATTACATGTACAACGAACATTTCAATGACCACTATGCTCTTTAGCGCATTCATAAACTCTCTGCTTTCCATATCTATATTCTTAAAGATTTCTGCCAAAGAGGCAATCTCACCCACTTTATTTTTTAAAAAAATGCTTATTTCTTCGTTCTATATCTTTTGCTGTTTCACAGTACTCAGACTTTACCCACTTAAGTGCCTTTGGGAATTTCAAACTTACATCCAGAAAAATGTAACATATGTAGGCATACCTCAAACTTATTTTAATGGCATCTACCTTGGGTAACAACCACAACGGAAATGTAGAGGCATATGATTTTGTACAGCCCATTTGCTCAGGCAAGCTTCTTCAGTCCACACTGAATGCAGAACTGACATTGCTAGCCAGACGCAAGGTATGGCTCCAGATGCTACTAGCATAGTAACTCAAATAATGTGCAAACATACCCTTCATGTCTTTATAGTGAAGCTTCAAAAAAGCTACAAAATTAAAGTTGTTAGCTAATGTATTGCATTTCCAACTCAATTTACCATCCAAATAGTTTGCTAGGAGAAGCAGCTGACACGTCTAATTTGAAATGCCAAGTCAATTAAATCTTTCATAAAGGGATCAATAAATCCATAAAGTTTGGAAATATTTTTGGGTGTATTTTCAGTTCAGTAGCTGTAGTCTTATTTTGACTGCTATCAGGAGTATAAATCTCATCCCATGACGTCTCAAGATAAAGCCTCCTGAGATTAAAAATCCTGAATTTTGTAAACTGATTACAATTTACATTATTTTCAAAGAACCGATGAAGTGGAAGGCAGTTTGAGCAAGTGTAGAAGCCAGAGATGGGTGTAAGTGGTGGACAAGGAGTGCCTACAGCTACGACTCTGGATTCCCAGCGCAGATGAAGCTCAGCATGATTTGCCTTCAGAGGGCACTGAGGCCTCTATCCTGCCATACCTCTGATCTCACATCTGGATGCAGTTTGAGAGATACTGAGATGAAAAATAGTACGTATTGGTTTAGCCTTCACCTGTGTAGGTAGGAAAAGGCAAGCAGTACAATAATCTTTATGAATTATCCATAACAAGATAACCAAGTAGAAATAAGAAACAAGATAACAAAGTGGAAATAAGAAACTATTCCCTTTGCTACATCAGGGACACGAAGGGGATAAAAATACAAAGATGCTGTTTCTGCTGGAAAAAAAAAGCAGCAAGGAAAAAAAGCAGAATAATTTTCTAAAGGAGCATTTAAAACAAGGTGTCTCGCTCCACTGCCTGGAAGATGTAGCTCTCAGGTAGAAACCAGAAGGAATCAGCAGTTCCACTCCTTACCTCATTTACTACTGGACTTCTTTTCTTCTTATACTATTTTTTTCTCTTTCAAAAGTGTTTTCAATTCACCTGAAGGAATTATCAGGAGAATTTGTTCATTCCTTTTCTTTTATTGTTCCTATCTTTATCCTGTGAACTGTTGATACTTGGATGCAGTGTGCTTTAGTTCTTTGCTTCTCATTTTCATTAATATTTTCCTCCTAGCACTTAGTAATTATTTGAGTAACACAAAGGGCAAAAGCCACCTCTTACTTTGCTCTGCTAGTGTCACTACACATGGCAGCTTATTATTTTCTTGTACAATTACATGTACAACGAACATTTCAATGACCACTATGCTCTTTAGCGCATTCATAAACTCTCTGCTTTCCATATCTATATTCTTAAAGATTTCTGCCAAAGAGGCAATCTCACCCACTTTATTTTTTAAAAAAATGCTTATTTCTTCGTTCTATATCTTTTGCTGTTTCACAGTACTCAGACTTTACCCACTTAAGTGCCTTTGGGAATTTCAAACTTACATCCAGAAAAATGTAACATATGTAGGCATACCTCAAACTTATTTTAATGGCATCTACCTTGGGTAACAACCACAACGGAAATGTAGAGGCATATGATTTTGTACAGCCCATTTGCTCAGGCAAGCTTCTTCAGTCCACACTGAATGCAGAACTGACATTGCTAGCCAGACGCAAGGTATGGCTCCAGATGCTACTAGCATAGTAACTCAAATAATGTGCAAACATACCCTTCATGTCTTTATAGTGAAGCTTCAAAAAAGCTACAAAATTAAAGTTGTTAGCTAATGTATTGCATTTCCAACTCAATTTACCATCCAAATAGTTTGCTAGGAGAAGCAGCTGACACGTCTAATTTGAAATGCCAAGTCAATTAAATCTTTCATAAAGGGATCAATAAATCCATAAAGTTTGGAAATATTTTTGGGTGTATTTTCAGTTCAGTAGCTGTAGTCTTATTTTGACTGAATTATCAACTAGGTGGTTAAATACTGCAGGGCTACATATGACAACGAATGAAAGATGAGCAAAATAAATACACAACACTAAAAGCCAACTAAGATAGATGAAATGATGATTTCAAATATTAGTTCAACTGATACACAGAATGCACATCCGGTGATTATGATGGAATGTCTTATCAACTGAAATGCATCTTTACAATTATATGTGATAGGCAAACACTACGAAGGCAAAATTTTATGCAAAAGCAGAGAAATAAACAAATCATGAATCAGAAATGCACTGGGAAGATGGTGCCAGCAGAGGATGGTGCCAACAGCTATTCATGTACTAATCAATAGAAAGTAAAAACTAACATACAACACTAGAAAACATTATGAAAAGTGAAAATAAAATGTTAACACATGAAAAAGATCAAAAGACTAGACAAAACCTATAAAGCCAGGCCAGTACATCGATTAAACTCTAATTTTGTCAGTATTTGCTCACAAGAATATTCTGATGCATTGCCCTTTAGGAGGTATATACTATAAGGAGCTAAAATAAAGCAGCAACTCTCAGACCATGTACAGAATGATTTAATCACAAAGCACGTTTCAGAGAAAGAGCATATTTTTGCCTTTTCTATCTACATTTTAAAGAGTTTACGTTTATACATTTTATTCAATAGATGACAAACTAGAAAAATCCATTACGATCTACTGTGAAATTTCATGAAAGCATCTCAGTTCAGCCTAACAACACTTCAAAGAGAGATTTAGTTAAATCCGATAAGTTGGATTACATGCAGATGTCAATCAATAGGTGCTCCATATCTATCTGTATTTTTTAAAAAAATTGAAATGTCATGCTTAAGAATTACTTTTTAAATGTCCTTATCTAAGATAGCTTGAATAAAATTGTGCAGAAAGATGTTATGGTATGACTGTGCTCTGCAGCTTCAGAGTAACATTAAGATATCACCTTCAGTTTCACGTGTTCAGTAATGAAACTGATTTTTTGCCTTGAAATTCTGGGTATCTTGTATAAAGACAAATTAGAAAAGATGCAGGCAGATCTGAGGGTAAAAAAAAAAGAAAACACTAAAGAACAAGTATCATAAAGATTTTCTTTTTTAAAAATGTCCATGCATGAAAAAATTAACAAAATCCAGACAGAATCAATTGTTAATAACATTTCCCTTTCAGAGATCTCTACTAGAATAGACTTTGCTTCTAGTTGAATATGAAAAGATCCGAATGAAGGACTAAAAAAACACTTCAAAGTTTACAGTTAAAAGTATTTTTAAAAGGTGATGTATTATACTGTTATCTGCTATTTGAAGTCAACGCAGTATAACTGAGTTAATTCTGGTTTTCTTATAAAAATATTGGCATACTCGCAAAGAAAAAAAATCTCATGTGGTCCAATAAGTTTAGGTTTGTCAGGAGACTACACTGAATTACAGCACTATACCGGTAAATAAGCAAGCGAGCAAATGGAAACTACTCACTTCTGCCTCCTCTTACTGCCATCTTTGTGCAAATCAGCTAAACTGAGTGATCAGTAAATCCTTCCAGTGCAAGTATTTCTCTTAACCAGTCCAAGTGTCACACTAGTAGGCTTCTGGCCAATGTTTTGGGTTGCTGACACAGCCAACTTTCTGTGGCTATCTGTTTCAGTGATAAATACCAGAGGCAGCTTGCTCCTGGGATTTGACTGTAAAGGTACCACTGTGTATCAGGAACTCGCCCTCAAGGTGTAATGGGAAAGACAGCAAAGTGGCAAATTTGCAGCTTTGCCCTTCTGTTTTCCTCCAGGACATAATTCAGTTAAATACATTCTCTGACAAAATTCAGCAAGGAGCTATTGTGGGCTGTATATGCTCTTTCATGGCTATCAATGTGCAGCACGAATTGAAAGTTGAAAAAAAAAATCCTAAACCACAATAACAAGGGAAAAACAGTATCAGACACGTTGCTTGTAAAATCATGCTGCTACGGGATATTTAGCTGTACTAATGAAAGGAAGGCAAGTGAGTACATAAGGCTTTAATTTTCCTTTGCAGTGGTCAGGTGTGGTCATCTCTCCTCTATCTCCCTGCTCAGTATCTGAGAGAAGCAGCACCAGAGAACAGAAACCAAATGGGAAGCGTTCCAGCCCTGCTTCATCTACACACATACCTTTTAGGGAATGGGTTTATAATACTGATTTACTCTAGGGAAATTACCAAAAAATTCCACCAATGCTGATATCAGTTCAGCAGAGTCTCATAAGCTATACTGGAGCCAGAACTGTGTTTTGACATGCCTTACTTACAACTAAGGTTACTGAAGAGAAAGAGGCTCAGGAGCTTTAAGGATTCTTTTGCTTGGAAGAAATCTAACTGCTACCTGTGGACCAGCACGAGTATTTAAACTTTCTAGTCTTTACCCGTCAATGCAATTACAGAATTAAATGGTTTTTTGTCTATTCAAAATTTTACATCCCTATGTGCCAAAATTTCAAGGGCATAAAAGGCCAGGTAGGAAAAAGGGGAATTAAACTCTGTAAGACAGAAGGGGAGAAGTATTAGAATTATTTTGTATAATGTGGTAGTGTCGTCCAGCACCAGAGGTATTTAATTAACATCTATTTTATTCTATTACATCTTATTCGAAGCTGAAAATTATGCATGAAGAATTTTTCTTGAATCCTCTTAGTTTAAGTTAATCAAGTGTCTAATGCTTGATAGCTGGAAAAATGAAATTGCAAATGTGTTCTTAAAAAGAAAAACTAATTCATTTATAATGAAAATCACTGGAAGAAAATAAAAACCCCACAGATATAGTATACATATTTTTAATCTCAGTTTTATATTTCAGGGTCCACGCACACAGTGGCTTCTGATGCTACCATAAAAAAATTACCTTTTTTCAAAAGATAGAATAAAATGCAAGATTTATTGTCTTTTATTAATATATATAAGCTGACAGTGAATAATAACACCCAGTATCACTAAATGGTTTGGTTGTTTTTAAAGAGTACACATAAACCAGTGTCAGTTGAAAAAACAGAACATAATATCAAGCATCCATTGTCTACCAAACAGGAAAACGAGGTCTACACAGGCCTTCCCAGGCATTTCTCAGCAAAGTATTTTTAATGAATGTTTTAATGTAACAGTTAAATACATTCTGATTGTTTCTACAGCTCAGGGGTTCAGTCAGTCAACTACGAACAGGAAGACTCAGATTCAGGCCCTGCCTTTAATTCCTTCCCACTTAATGCTGTCTGCAAAATCTACCTTAATTTGAATTATGAAAAGAAAAAGGAAACAAGAAAATAATCTGGCACATTTTAAACAAAACTGACTTTGAAGAAGCCCGCAGTGGAAAAAGTGCATACCAGTTCGATAAAAAAGTGTTTAACGGTACGTCTGCATGCAGATGGAAAATGCTTTGTGTAATTTGTACTGTAAAAAGAGGAGGTTTTTTCCAGTTCTTGGTCTTGGATTCTCTCTGATCTGATACCACATCAGAAAAGAGACAACAGAGAAGCCACAGCTAGTGGCCTGTGGATAAAAAGAAAAGAAACTAAAACCAAAGCAGCAGTGAATTATGTAGAGACAGACACTAGAAGTGAGACTATTTGATACTACAATGAGGAGTGACACTGTAAATATATACAGAAGTAGAAAGATAGTTTCACATATTCTTTTTGTCCCAGTTCTCCATGTATAAAATGAGGATAACTGGGCATGGATTTCCTATAGTGGGATGGACAAAGGGAAGTACGGGTTTGTCTTTGTCCATCCTTGCCCGCTTTCCTCCCAGCCCCTCTATCCCTGTAAGTGGTGCCGGCTGTAACACATGTGCTACACTGTCCTGAGATGCATTTGCACCTCCAGAGCTGCCTGTCATCTTCCTCATTCGCACCCCTTCTGTTTTGAATCCCATGCTTATGTTTGCACATCTTTGCAAAGCGCAGTTGGAGATCTGCAAATAAAAAGGTTTCTACTGAAATGTTAAGTGTTTGTGTTACAACAAACATTTAACATTGTTTCCTAGCATTCAAGATCATAGTAGATTAATACTTCTAGGCAAAGGTTTTTGGTAAATAATCAAAAGCTGAAGAACAGTCATTAAAAATGTGTATGTTGACATGGTCTAAATATAAAAATGTTTCTTTTCTCTTTTCTAATCTGCTAATGACTTTTAGCTGAAAAACTGGATGCTGAGCTATAGCAATGGAAGACTGTCATTAATGAAACTGATCTTTTACTATGCTATCCACTACACTAGCTCCATTTGCACGTTTGCTCTTGAATGTTTGGAATTTCTGTCAAGGGTTTGTTGTCTAGACCTCTAGTGGATGGAAGAGACAACTTTTTGTCTGTCAAGATTGATAATTCTTCGCAGATTTCTAGCAAATACACAGAAGTGTTTTATGCTAGTGAAAAATCTTCTGAAGATACAGCACTGAAACAATTGTCTGAATGGAAGATCAGTAAAAGGCAACAAGACCTGTGTTTGCAGCAGG
>NW_009649946.1:73948-83144 GCF_000708025.1 Charadrius vociferus
CAGCTATATATGCAACTTTCTAAAAGCAGAGCAAGCCTCAGTGCATGCCTATTGCCCAATTATTCTGTACACTAGTTATGATTTAAAAGAACACAAAATGGGAACAGAACTAAAAAAGATTATCCAGAAGAAAATGCTGGGCCACGTGAAGGCAGCATGATGATGTTTAAGGAAAAATGACAACAGAGAGAGTTATTCCAAAATATTTTGGAACCACTACCAATCAGCCTCCTGAGATATCCAGATCATTCAACACTTCAAGAATTTTCCCTGGAGTACATGAAGTACCCTCTTTCTGTTTTCTTCTAAGAATGAAATAAGTATTTCCATTTTCTATGTGAATGTAAATATATTGATAGTTAGTAATTGTTACAGAACTCCTACTTTCCCTCAGAGACACAACTTCTAGTACCTCCAACTTAATGTATTATTTTAAACTTCAGAAGAAAAGTAACCACAATAATAGCAAATTACCATGCAACAGTAGCACCACTGACTTGTTCATTATTATGTACATGAAAATCAGTGTCCTTTATTACTTTCAGTTACCTAAAATCATCAATTAACCCTTCTTCACACAGTGAAGCTTATAATAAAAAGTATCATTAAATTCACAGTATGCAAGAAGTGAATGAATTTTTCAGATTAAGTGCCAAGTTTTAGAGACGACATGAAACTTGAATGAACTTTGGGAAGAACTA
This sequence comes from Charadrius vociferus, assembly GCF_000708025.1. NCBI lineage: Eukaryota > Metazoa > Chordata > Aves > Charadriiformes > Charadriidae > Charadrius > Charadrius vociferus. The sequence goes on from NW_009649946.1 coordinate 74,650, forward strand.
ACTTACACATCCAAACCCCAGTGTCACTAGACTCTTTACATACCTCTTCAGCGGGTACAGCATGTTTCTTCATTTTGTGCCTAAAACCACCTTTACACTCCCTGTATATTGAAGACAGACTCTGATTTCTCTGGGTTTTGCATTTATTGCTCTATGCATTAAAAATATTCCCACCACATATTATGTAAGTGAAGATACAACCTAATTAAGCCTGCCAGATAGATGATCCCATTTTCACTTGATTATAACTCAGCACTTACTCCAGCCCTCCAACAGAGCAGAAATCCATACCTCTGGATGCAAGACTAGAGTCTGATTAGTCAGTAAGAAATCTGTATCAATATACTCTCACCCCCTTCGGCCTTAGCAGCAAACTAATACACTGAGCGTCCAGTAGCTCAGGGGCCAGATGTCTGGCTTAAGAATTCGAGTCTCCAACATCCCTAAAGACCTTGCGGGACGAGGGGTTTGCAGTAATATGGTCTATCGCAGCTTCCTTCTTTTGTCTGTTAAAGGAAATAAGGAATTGTCTGCAATAACCTACTTTATAAGCACACTGAGGTTGCAACGTCAAGCACTTGCAAGTTGGGAAATGCCAGACTTACCTAGTTGCCTGCGTAAATTTAATTCTCCCCTTGCTACATTCATATCTATGCATTGTGATATAAATTTTAATTACCCCACTGGATACTATTTTTTCCACAGGACATCACTCAGCCCACCAGATGAATGCAGAAGGGTACTGAATTAATGTTGTACTGACAGTCATAAAAATGCCATTTTCAATTTGCAAGTGCTTGACTTCGCAACCGAAGTTACACTCTTTTGACACAAATCTGAATAAAATTTGAATTATATAAACATACATAGATTTGAAGGAATAATGGAGCAAGAGGGAGATGAATTATTTATGTATGACTAGCATCAATGCAATTAATAAGAATAGCAGGAGGTGTTAATATCTACATGGCTGAATATACTTTGCAAACACAAAGTCATCATCATAATTTAGATATTTCAAAACATTTCACAAACGCACAGCATTATTACTTGTGACCTTAACCCTTCCAAGATAATCCGCAGAAACTGTAATATAACAACGATAATGAAGACCAAAAAGGAAAATTGGTAAGCACTAAAATGTGCTGCTTATTCTTCAAGTTTAGCATATTCTGAAAAGGAAAGATATCTGTCCTTTCGTAAAAGGTGAGTGGATATCTTTCTAAGATGCAATGGGGTTATACTGGCATTGGTTCTACAAAAATATCTGTATATAGAAGATATAACCGAAAAAGAACCAGAAACTGAACCAAGAGATGCACTAACGTCAAAAGCTTCAGCCCTATGGCATAGTCAGTCATCTGGAAAATTGAGGCTATATTTAGTTTACATTTTCATGCTTTTATTAGCAAAAATCAGCTATGGCTAAAACAATCACTATCAGGCTAAAACTGTTATTTCAGATTAAATGAGTTTTTAAATGGTATTTGCTTGTTTATGCACAGAAGTGAGTCTAATGTTTTCCCCAATTTACAAACCTCCTCCAAATTCAAAGCCATATAACTGATGTAACATGAAAGGTGTAGTTCCTTTTGTCTCATCACTTCTTGCTATGATGCATAATGTTGTGATTAACTGCACTACCATATAAAAACATTATGGAAATGTAAATAAAAAGGCTCTTGTTTGGAAAACAAATCCTCACAGTTGCTCTGTTGTTTTATACACAGCACTGCATTCTGCTTCAAAGATTTCCCTTCGGACAGAGAACAGATATCGGTAACCAAGATGGGGTTTTTTTTGGCTTTTACCATGGATACTTTTAATCTCACAGATTCTACTACATGCAAAATACCTGCCTAAGAATAAATAGTAATCAAGTACATGGCTAAACATATAATCATGTGAAATAAGAGCTCAGTTCTTTGTCTATTAACACTGAACTGCATATTTCTTTTAATTCTAGCTAGCTGCTCTGAACGAAATTTTCTAACCAGCAGTAATTTCTAAACAAGCAGCCATTTTTGTACTAGAAATATAACTAAGTTCTACCAAAAGTCTTATGTCACAGTCATTCTGTTTCTTTTTTTCAGATAACTTGTCCCATCTTCCAAGCCTCACTAAAAAAAAAAATACCCAAAGCACTGAAAGCACTGGAGATTGGATTCAGTCTTCATTAATTGCTTCCACACACTGCTGCTCCCTGGATTCACAAATTTGCCTGTTAGCACCAAATCTAGAATATTTCTTCTCAGCCAACTCTGCTGCTTCCTGTTCCATATCCCAAAGTCCAGCCCCACCACCAGCCATCAGCCACATGGTTACAAGGCTGGTTCTTCCACCATTTCTGAAAACACAAGGAGCAATTCACCCTCCTCTTTGAAAAAAAGGACAACTCTTTTGGGAAGTAAATTTAATGCAGGACATTAATTAAACTGATGCTGTCATTAGTGCAAATGTCAAGTTCATTATAGCAGATGTTTTAGCTGAAGATCGCAACACATTAAAATCTCAAAACAAATGTGCAGAGCATTCACCATTTGATTTAGTGTGTCTGCTGCCATGCTCTCAAGAGTGAGCCAGAAGCTCTGGGCACCATTGTCCCATCCTTAAGTTCAGGGCCAGTCTTCCGGCTGGGACATTCCTGAAAGGTGTCATGCCCCCAGCCTTGCTGAGGACCTCGTTTATCAGTGCTCAGACATGTAAGATGTTAGTGAAGTACAGAATGCAAAAGCTACTGCTAGAGACTGAAAAGAGCTCGGCAATAGTAAGGAACCTCTACCACATTGCACGTGTTGCTACAGGAACCTCTTCATTTGGAGGAATTAGGTGGTGTCACTCTAATAAATTATGTTGCTCTCTACGAGCATTTCAGTCTTGGAATGGACTGTCTGCACAGAGAACAGCAGGTGAAGTCCATTATCAGGAACAGTGATTTCTGAGTCGCTTGTGATTTTCTACCCAAATCTAAAGCACAAAATACTTTCCTGCCTTTCGGGCCCAAAGTAATTTGTTGCAATACTAAATGTGAAAAAAAAATTTAAAAAATAGACAGAACAAACTGTGTCTTAAAAAAAAAAAAAAAAAGGAGTCAGTTTTGAAAAGTGACTTCTTAACATCCTTCCTACGATTACAATTCAGTTTTTCCATAGCAGTCTTAGTTTGATTTATAGGAATTTACCAGCTGCTGCTGAAACTCTTCTAAAAGCAGTAACAACAGTCTGAAACAGGTTAACCAAAAAAACTGTAGATGACCACAAAGAATCCACACTACAGGATCTCCCTCAAACTTACATAGGCCACAGGACACAGGGCTCAAACAAATACAGCTTTAGACAGCTAAAGACTCCATCGTAGCCTTATTCCCACGTAGCTGTAAGGTTCTTTCTTTTGAGCTTAAAATGCTTCTCCTCTTCCTGGAATATGCCAGCCAGAAACCACTTCAGACAGCTATCAAATACAGAATATGGTTTGCCTCAAGATAAAAGAGTTCCATGGATGAACAAGTGATTTATGAGCCTCCACATGACAATGCAACATTTATACACAAAAAGTGACGCACTATCAAATACCTGTTCACAGAAAAAGCCTAAAGACAGAAGCGCCAGAGGCATAAAGAAAGACAAGAGAAAGAAGCTGTAATTTATAGGTGTGGAGACCAGTGGTAAAGCTTGGAGGCTAGAGTTAAAGCAACAGCTCAAAAGCAATCTGCACCATAAAAAAAAATCATCTTAGCAATTTCATTTAGCGTATAATTTCAGCTGACTGAATAGAAAAGATGTATAAATTCTTGCAAACCTTGCAAAAGTCTAAACATGTACTTGGCTCTAGTGAGACCAGCCTCACATGTAATCTTAACAGTTAGGTCCATGCTCTTGCAGATCCAGCTGCAGCATCCTACAGTTCACAACTGAACACAGGAATACACAGTTTCTTGCTATTTGACGCTTACAGCTTCACTGTTGTCAAATGCATACTTAATTGTTTCTGTCCTGCTACGTTTATTACATTGTCTACTTCCCATTATACTTACAGCTTCACTGTTCTCAAATGCATACTTGTTTCTGTCCTGCTATGTTTATTACATTGTCTACTTCCCATTATCACTAAAATTTACTGCAATCAATGAATTTTTCATGCAATAATCCTATAAAAACATGTATTTTACATCTAGCAGTGTAAGGAAGTTTCAAAACTAATCCATCCACAGCAGAGTCGGGGATTTAATCTATACAATTCAGTTCTGGGAGAGCAAGAAACCACAACTGAATTTTCTTTTTACAAGGTGTATGCATTTACGCTACTGTAAAAGAAGAAATAAACTAATTTTATTTCCATAACCGAAAACAAGTTCTCAATTGAGCAACTTTCATTGAGCCAGTGCATCTAACAAAATACATTATCAATGAAAATAAGATTATTGCATAATCCAACCTTTTTTTTTTCTCAGCTAGTCTAACATCTCTCACTGTATAGCTGTGTGAATACATGCTTCTCATGAGAGAAAAAAAATCCCACTTCTTTTTTCTGTTACAAAGATGACATGCAAAGAATTAATACTTGTTGGAGTTTTTTAGCTTGTGATAGAGATGGGTTCATTTGAAAACAGCTCAAATTCCACTGATACTTATTTTTTCCTACAGTAAAAAGTCATTTTGACCTGTTAATTCTGTCCCTGGAAATCACAACTGATTTCCTTTAGATGCCAAAACTCCTTATGCCATAACAATAATAAGAAAACAAAACTCACAACAAGAAAACAAAACTCAGAATCAGAAATACTTTGACACTGCTCATTTGAATGGAAAATCGCTCCTTGACAATAACAATTTCAAGCTCTCCTTTCCTAAAGAAATCCACCACAGACAAAAACCAAAGTTACTTAAATGTGAAGTTCAAAACCAAAAAGATTTGGGTAACCTTTAAGGGGAAGTGTTTTAGTGTCAAACCTTTTTCTGGACCGAGAAAAAGAATAAAGGAAGGTTGTGTTTTTACTTGTAGTGTGTGTGTGTGTATACTTTTTTTTTTTTTTTAGTTCATTCTTATTTACTTTATACATCCTTTGCTTTAACAATACTTGACCTCTGTGTGCAGTTTTCATTGAAAAGTATAGTGTATGCTGCAACCTTTCTCTGCTTTAGACTTCCCTGAGTGTAAAGACCCCAGTACCAGCTCTGCAGCTCTCAGGGAAAGGGATATTCTGCAAAAAATAGTCAGTCTTTTGCTTAAACTCCACAGAAAGTAGTCTGGTAGCCACAAACAGAACAAATTTTGTAGCTTTATAACTGTATTGTCGAGACTTAGACAGGGAGCTATCCCTGGTGGTGGAAGTGCTCATTTTCTAGCTCTCTTGATTACAGATGTGAACAGAAAAAGTGTCTTCCAGAAGAGATTCTTCTGTCAATGAAAGAAAAGAGAACTTTACTGGTACCTTAAATGTGAGCGAATGTCTCAGTTCTGCAAGCATATAGCTTAGCAAAAAAAGCTGGCAGTTAATTTCCAGACTTAACCGAAATTCAGACAACACTCTGGGGACCTACAGGACATTGTAATAGAGACCCTGTCCTGAAAAACAAAACTGGGTGAATGAAAAATGAGCACGTGAAAGATCACCTGGGAGGAAAGGCATTCTTCTACCATCCTGCTGGAAGTCATGACCATAGATTCAAGGGTCTGGTACCTCAACGATGTAAGGACTAGATTAATGTCCCACAGCATAACTGGGTCTTTTATTACTAGGGGCAAAGGAAGACATGCACAGGAGAGGAGCCTCCAAACAAATCCTTACAGGATCTTCCAGTGGAAAAAGAATAAATTCTCCATGTATAGGAGGTATCTAGATACAGCTGCTAACATACTTTGTGAGAAGTGGTGGAGAAGCTGCCACCATGATAAACTATGAAGAATAGCAAAGCTATAAGAAAGGAGGAGACTGATGGAGACACACACTATTAAAAATCTGGATTTACATAGCAGAAATGTCCCTGCTATTAATCATGCCTCTCCTGATTGTGGAATGGCAAGAGTAGTCTAGTCGCTAAAGCCCTTCAACTCCTGCACTGTAAAAGGAAAATAGAGGGTCAGTGAAGAAGGTGGCCTTTTAGCCTTTTAACATGAATAGGTAAGGATCTAGATACCAAAAATGTCTTGGTCAGCTGGCAGTAGCATAATCACTCAAACACCTTTCTTTACGCAGTGTAGACCACTAGCAGAGGAATCGCTTGAGGAAACAGGTTTATCAAAATCTCTATGGAATTCAAAATATATTTAACAGGAAAAGTGAAACAGAAAACTGACTCCTCCTGTTGTTGTCAAGGCAAAATGGCAGACGTGAGTCCTGGAAAGTGACTCCTAGAGTGACACTGCAGCCTGCCATTAACGATCCAGTAGTTCAAAATAACTCAGGCTGAACTCTATGGCTAAATCTATACTAATTAAAAAATCTCTTGGTCAGATCACCACTTTGACAGAGTCGTCCAAGAGAGGTCCAATGAATTCCACATCTTTAGCATACACTACATAGATACAGTGTACCTGCCATCTGTTTCAGAAGTGAGCCTTTTACATGTTTGGAGCACAAACCAATCTTCCTTCTCAGGCAGGGGTCTTCCTGATGCACAGGGCCATCATCTGTAAACTTCCAAACTTCAAAAAACGACACTCATTTTTTTAATGGGGCTCTAATCATCATTCCTTCTCTCAGCAGTAGCTGTTTTGCAGCACCTTTGTAGGAGCTACTCATATGAGGACCTGCCAACGAAGCATGCTCTCATGAGAAAGATTCTTGGAAAGAGGCAGGGCAGGAGATGGCTGATGAATGAAAGGTAGGCAGAATAACCGTACTGAGCCCTATTTAATTGGACGATTGCTGTTTTAGATAGCAATTCAGGACCCGATCCTCAAAGGCTGTTGGTTTAAAGAGTTTGTTAATGAAGAAAGGGGGTTTAAATTGCACGTTGAAATAGCTCATAAAGCCTGCATGGACAGTGCAGGCAAATGCTAGTGGTAAATGAGAGTTTTAAAGTCAATTTATGTCTGAAATGTCCCAGACAACAGAGGATGGATCCAGCTAATTTGCATGTGAAGGAAGAGCAGGCAGAAAAGGGATTCCTCATTAATAAAGGAGGACTACAGTCCCAGGAGGCTGGCCATAACTCTGCAATCTCTAGCCATGTGGAAAGTCAGGAGTGACTTTTCACTATAGACTGTTTTTATCAATTTACATCCTAAAGGAACTTTTTTTCCATGAAGATGGTGAATATGGAATCCTATTTCTAGGAATTCATTAGTGTGGCTTCCCAACAGGCTACAGCATCAGGACGGAGTGAGTGAGGAAAAGGGCTGCTCTCTCTTATTCTTCTCACCAGTATTAAGGTTACTAATTGTGCAGGGTTCCAGGGATTTACTACTTCAGAAAAAAGACAGGAACAAGAATCAAATTCATGTCTCTCTTGTAATAACAAAAAGCAGTAATCACAGGCCCATCAATGCATTAACATAGAACAGATAGATCATGGAATTGATAAATAATGGAATTGATAATAGATAATTTGATAGAGAATGGAATTTGTGCTGCGTGCTAGAACAGCTTCCAAGTAATGTGCTTGGAAGCACATTAAAAATGGTATGATTATCTTAATGAAAGAATAAGAACAAGTCAACTACTGGGAACTTAAGCACTCAGTAAAGCAAAACAAAATACCATCTCAATAATTCATAAAATCATACAATAATATCCTAAAATAATGAAACAGTACTTACAGAAGAAATATTAATCTAATAAAACAAATACTGTAGAGTTGAGAAGAAACTTCATTTAACCTAGATAATATTGTCAAATAGGTGGCTGAGCAAGTGGCTTAAATATCATCCTAGCTCCCAGCATAACTATTCATGGAAATAAACCCATGGATTTTTTTAGAACAGTTTTGCAGGCAGTGAATTTTCCTTTCAAGTTTAAATTCACGTGAGACAACTGGCAAAGAAACAAAACATTGCATTACCAGTGCCTGTACTTAAAATCCAGGGAGGACTCTTGCAACTCACAAACTTGATCATGTGCAACTTTGCTCTATTTGGCTCAAGGAAAGAAGAGATGAATTCTAGGTGGAATACTCTGAACTACGGAATAAAGGTGGAGAACAAATCAGGACAATTTAAGTTAGAATAATCTGGAAAGTAGTCTGTGGCAAATTTCCAGTGGCTCTTTCTTCATCTCCTGTTTCTGAAGCTGAATTTTTATTGATTTGCAGCCTTCCCACAGCTCGTAGCTTTACCATCTTGGGCACAGGACACAGTTGTCTTTGCCTCTCACAGAATCACAGAATTTTCAGAGTTGGAAGGGACCTCTAGAGATCATCTAGTCCAACTCCCCTGCTAAAGCAGGATTGCCTAGAGCACGTTACTCAGGACTGCATCCAGGCGGGTTTTGAAAACCTCCAGAGAAGGAGACTCCACACCCTCCCTGGGCAGCCTGTGCCAGTGCTCTGTCACCC
>NW_009649946.1:84112-87607 GCF_000708025.1 Charadrius vociferus
CCAGAATGAGTCGCTCCATTACCTTCCCAGGGACCGATGTGAGACTAACCGGTCTGTAGTTCCCTGGGTCCTCCTTCTTTCCTTTTTTGAAGATTGGAGAGATGTCAGCCTTTCTCCAGTCCTCAGGCACCTCTCCTGTTCCCCATGACCTTTCAAAGATGACGGAAAGTGGGCTAGCAATAACATCTGCCAGCTCTCTCAGCACTCGTGGGTAGATCCCATCAGGGCCCATGGACTTATGGATGTCCAGCTTGGCCAAGTGGTCTCTGACCTGGTCCTCCTCAACTGAGGGGAAATCTTCCTCCCTCCAGACCTTCCCCCTTGCCTCCAGGGTATGGGATTCATGAGGGACAGCTTTAGCGGTGAAGACCGAAGAAAATAATATACCTAATATAGGATACTCAGCTGTTAGCTGTAGGCATCGTTAAGCTGTTTGTTTGCTGAGAAGGTCCTAATGGATCTGGAAGAAGCAGGATGCTGCTTTATGTTCTCAACATGTGAAGATGCCAAGTGACATACACTGCGTATTGGAGTCATACTGTAAACAAGGAGTGCTAGTCCTCGAAATCAGCAAGATACATAAGTGTGTGCTGACCTGTTAGAAAATGAGTGTCTGCTAAACTGTAGAATTTGATATGTAATGCCAGAATCTTGCATGAAAGAGGAAAGTCATTATGAAAATAAGCAGATATACCGTCAAAAGACTTTTTGCTTAAAATATATTCAGAAATTGTAAATGCTTTGTATAATAGTTTTTCCGACTGCATTAGAATTCATTTTACTGGGGAACACCAAGGAATACATTTCTATTCCCTGACATTTGCTAATAACTAAGAAGTAATTGATACTAATCAGTGTTAATGCCTGCTATTAGAAATCACCGATTAAATAACAACAGCATTATGCCATACAGACAATAGCCAACACTGTTACAGAAGGATGTTTAGCACTTAGAAAAAATACATTTTTTTGTGTATACTTTCTAATGATTGTCTAATGAGGGATCGTTTACGCTGATCCAAAAAGTACATAACTTCATAATTACTTAACATAAACACATTTATTGTGAATTATTGGAAAAATATTTGCCAGAAATCCACATACTGTAGGGACAAGAACAGTAAGGCCAGAAGAACAGCAAGTAGTGTTTTAGGACTGACCAGGTTCAAGTGGGAGGAGGGATAGGAGAATGAAACCATCTGCTGAGGCAAGGCTGGGGAATGGGGGCCCAGAGGAAAGAAGCAACACCAGCTCCAGAGAGCAGAGCATAGTGGGGGAATTTCTAAGAGCTAATTCTACCGAAGTGGACCAAAGTGCCTCCAGTACAGCCCCAGTAATCTTGATCTATTTTTAGCTCTTGCATTTAGTTATCTACTTAAAAGACCAAGAACACTTCTTAGCTTACTAAAAACTTAACTCATGTTTTTTGCTTTGCTGGGCTTGGAGATTGAAGTCTGAAGAATATTTCTTTTCAGTGAAGCAGAGTGCATGCATATGTGTGCCCATGTTTGTTTTGAAAGAAAACGCAGTGTTTGAAGTGGTAAAAATTAATTTGTTCCTTTTTGATTGCTGTGTTTATTCTACTAAATGAAAAGGGAACAAACACTGAAGAGAAGTTATATTTGGGAGGTTAGATTTTAATGCCATAGAAAGAGAACAATGCTCTCTGTAAATGACTACCAAAATAAAATCCTCCTGCAGTTATTTTTAATTAGCCAAGGTCATACCTTAAAAGCAATCATTGTATGCCATGTAAGCGTCTGATATAAGCAGACATCTACTGTGACCTTCTTAAAAATGCTGCAGCATGGGATTTCCTTTTTTTTTTCCCCCCCTGCCTGGTTTTAACAAAGAAATAGAGCCTGAATAGGCTCACAGAAAGGAGCATGAGTTTCAGTTATCTTCCATCTTCCCTATCACTTTCAATTCAAGGCTTAGTTTGGTCTTTCTGCCAGATTCTGAGCTTTGGTATTTTGCTCTAAGGATTCAAATTTTGATAATACTGTCTGAGCATTTATCTACCCAGAAAAATACTACCAAATAAGGTCACAGCAAGTCAAATTCCCACATGGATCTTTTTATTCAAGCTCCCAAGGTTTTATAGTTTAGTTTCAACCATCTCAAAAGTAAGGCAAGCAAACCCAAAACAACACTTTCTTATACTGGAAGAAGACTATTCACTTAGCATGTGGCAGTAATGGCTACCTGCTGAATTCTATTGATTTAAAAATCACATCCAAGTATAAATTAATATCTAAGTATGTATTTCTTTCCTTGATATGCTTAACTGCCCAAGTGTGGCAGCAGGATTTAAAAAATATGACATTTTTTTCTTTCTGAAGAGAAATACCCAATGGAGACAATATCAGATGTGTACAGTGACTGGGTGATATTTTATTAAAAAACCCAAACATTTTAAGAAGGAATGAGCGGGACTTTTCATCTGTTTCCAAAAAGGCACTTTAGTATTTTGACATGAAAGTTCCCGTTTTCTAACCTGAAGAGAAAAAGCAAAGATGACACAAGGAATAACACACCTTTATCTGAAAAAAAATGACATCCAGATAAAACCTATGGTATATACACTGCCTCAGAACATAATATTACAATAGCTCTCACAGTTACCCAGGTGATTTTATACTTTCTTCAAAGGCTTCCTAAAGTCTGTAGGCTCTTCATGAGCTCCTGTCAATGAACTGAGGTAAAAAAGTCAAACCAAGCTTCCAGCATAACACCTTCTGAAGTTGTGGAAGTAAAAAAAATAGTGTAAATTATGCAAATATTTTGCCAATTGGAGTTGAGATAATATTTGTCTGAAATTAACAATTTCAATGAATTAGTAACTAACTGAAAAGTAACACACCATATACTGAAAATGAAGACGAGAAGTAGTATGAGCAATTGAAGAACTTCTGTGCGTGTAGGGTGGTTGGATTATGGAAAAGTGACTCAGGCCAGCAATTTAGCTGGTGTTTTTTAATTCAGGAAAGAGTTAGAACAAACATGCAGCAACAAATTATATATAGATATGTAACAGAGACATACAGATTTCATTTATATTTCATAAATTTCACTATTTTCTGAACTAGCCTTTTCCTGGCATTTACCAAGTCTGTGTTCTTATGCATTAGAAATTTGCAGCAAAACATTCTAAAATATTATTAGCTTGTAGTACCCTGAAACCGGCTAAAAGAACATTTTTTTATGTCCAGAAACTGCCAACTGATTTGGAGTCTTCTTTGAAAAAAAAAAAAAAGACTAAATACACATACATTTTTGCCTGATTAATTCTATTTAAAGCTATTTAAAATTCATTAAATTAAAATTTATTTTTAAGTTTATGCTTGTAGTTAGGACTCAAAATATACTATCAGCTATTACATACTTCACATTGCAAAGGCACTCTGTCACCAAAAATGGGATAAATCAGGACTTGGTTTGAGGTTTTTTCCTCTCTGCACCTCTAGCAGCAATTATCTCCATAAGGTACATCTA
>NW_009649946.1:87648-94491 GCF_000708025.1 Charadrius vociferus
AAAGAGATGCCACTGTGCCATGATGAGCTTCTGCTGCTGTTCTGGTATGACAGAAGTGTCAGCTGAGTGATTGTTCAGGTGTTAAGGACTTAGAATTCTAGCTATTCCCAATTTTTTCTGTGTCTGGATACATTTATTTTGAACAATTGCTTTGTTCTGTTAAAAACCATATTTCAAACAAATATTTGAGTAAATACAGCTGTTCCCAGATAATTCCATGCTACTTAAGTCAGAAGAACACAGAGATTTCGTTCATTTGGTGCTCAGCTGTGCGACAAACCTTAGAATAAGACGGGGTATTATATTCTAAAGCTTGATTCCATGTCTTCTCATCTTGAAAACTGTTAGCAATTGAAAATCAGCATAAAAGGGAAGGATGGGGAAATGATTGCTTCCAATTTCAAGCAGTGTAACTCCTACCTAAAAGCTTTGTTTGTCCTGCTCATCTACAATTTGAACACCATTAGTTTCTGAAACATGAAAAGAATCCAAATTGAAACAACTAAGCTGGATTTTATTAGAAGCTCTAATTCATAAAAAGCCTTAAAAGAAAACTGGAACATGTTATTAATAATAATATGAAATGTCCGTCCTACTTTTTTTTATATATATATATTTATACTCCTATTAAGACCAGAGGAAAACAGTTACCTTAAAGAATGATGACTGAAAGCAGTTCTTAATTCACATTTTTTGGTTTTGCAAAGGGGTCTCATATGTCAGACTTGCCAATAAACTTAGAGCATTAACTTTTTTTTTACATTTTTGCTTGAACTTGTTAATTATTATTGTTTGCTGCCTCCTTCAAAGTCTGCAAGCAGAATTCATTCATAAACAGGGCAGCAGTTTCTCCCCATATTATTTTGGTTTTCTATAGTTAATGTGACTTCAACCGTTCAATAGAAGTCATGCACGTGCCTTCCCAATCTCTTTTTCAGTTGTACAAGGACTCCCTAACAAAATTTGAGTGCGTGTTCAACCATTTGGGAAAGTATTTTGACAACATTGATACAGACGCCCAAAATACTCAAAATTTGAAACATATGTAAGAGATGCAGTTAAGATAATTACTGTGAATAAAAACACCAGTAAAAATTAGTAACTTGCAATGAAAGTTCCCCCACATATCTTCCAAATACGTACAACAAGGCAAATGAAACAGTGGCTTTGGGGCTAACTTTCTACAGGGAGCTAGAAAAACTAGAAAGTCATATATATATTATATATACAACAAGTACAGGCTATATAGGATGTAAAAATTGCTTGTGGTAATGAAACTTGCTAAATTGCCTTAAAACTTAAAATGTAAATGAACAACTACACACTACAATGCTCAGAAAATTATGCTCTACATACTGTCTGGACAAACATAAATGTAATTTTGAAAAAATCCTTTTTCATGCACTCCAGGACTGCACCACAGAACGAATAAAAACAAGTGCACTCCTTATCCAAGTTGAAACACCTGACCTACATACCTGTCCTTGGGTAGAAAATGGGAAGAAGCCTTATTACTATACACATTGCCACTTTATATCTGATTTATATCTTCTGCTAGTGGAGTGTTCTGGTTCCCAAACATGCAGAGCATGAACTAGATCTCTGCGCTCCCTTTTGTGACTGTCCTGAACTATCATGTTCCGCATCAGCAGGACAGTCCTGAGAGACAGCAGGAAATCAGCAGTGGTCCCCTGTGTAGCGCTGAGTGCTAGAGATGCCAATGAAATTTTTGGTACAGTGATTGACTGCTCTATACCAAACTGAATCAGGAGGTCCTATGAGTTTGAGCTTCTTTTTCATGAAGTTCAATTAACTCCATGATCTATTTCTTTCAACCTCCAAAATATTCTAATCATACAAATTAATCAAAATTAAGTTGTCAGAGGACTTTGGTAATTAGCTCTGTAGTAAGGAAGAAAGTCAAGGGCATACAAAGATTCAACCTTTGGCAGTATTATCTGTCCAGCTTTACTGTCTAAAGCGGGTATCTTAACATATGTGGTCATCATTAACATATGCTTTCGCTTTCCAGTTGCTGTTTTACTGTTTCAAAACTAACAGCTGAAAATAAACTAAGGGTAAGCTTTAGGTATTATCCACTCACATCATGCATGATAAAATACACATCTTCCCACGGAACTAAAAAGGAAGACTGCTGTAGGAAGGAGAACGAACAGAGCACCTCAGTTATTCTGAAGAAATTCAGTTTAAAACACGAACATTGCTCTACAGGCAGCATTTGACCTATCTTACATAAAAGTGTAATAAATTGCAGAAGAGGTAAAGTATAGAAAAAACAAAAAGATCAAACCCCACGATTCTAAATGGAAGTTTGATAAAAAGAATGCAAGTTTGATTCATACTTATTCAGGCCCAGGGTAGGAAGTCTCCAGAAGGCTGGTTCGAGAGACTTCAGATCATCAACCTGAACTCTGCATTGGATTAAATCCTGACTACAGCAAACACATTTGAGATCAAAAATTTAAAATAAAAAAAAAAATGTCCGAATGAGAAATGAATAATCAGGGTGTCCAGAAAGAGTCAGTGTATCTTGACAACACAATAAAGAACCCCTAACATAGTCTATATAACAGTAGGCTAAAATACAAAAGCAGCAATATTGTCAGATTGCACTGTTAGTGATTGTTTGGACTCATAACAGCAGGTTGTAGTGCTTCTTGCAGCTCAAACCCTGCAGTTCACATTCCATGATGAAAGGCTGGAAATGAATTAACACATCCTGATATAATCAAATCATATGGATGTAGCTTACTATTACAGTGAAAAAAGGATAAAAATTAATTATTATAAATAATGTTTTATCAGAAATGTAAGTGCATATCACAAGCTTTTCCTGACTTACACAGGAAACTTACCAGCTTGACATGGCCAATAAGAAATTTCTTTAAATTCCATTTTACTCAATAAAATGGAATTAGTTTTCTTCAAAACAACGAAAAGTTACAGAACTATGAGGATTACTATGAGGATTATAGGGACATTAAAATACACACTTCAGCCTCCTCCCTGTAGTGTAATGAAGTCGGGACATGACACAATCTTCAGCAACTAGACCTCACATGCCGTTCCTGTTATGCACCTTTTGAAATGTCAGCACGCCAATGCCATTTTAAAAAGGACTGAACAAAACTACCACAAAGAGATTTCAAAGTGGGCAATGACAAAACAAGCCTCCAAAGCAAGTCTAATCTTTCTCTCATTTTAGGAAAGGTTATTTCTCTCTCAAATCCGGTCTTTTCTAAACTCTAATGCAACTTCTCTCATGTAAGCAGCACTAGAAACCCCAGTGTTGACTGAGAGTCTCCACTACAGTGCAACTTTAAAACTGCACATCCTGGCCTTACTGTGAGCCAGTGTATATCCTGAAGGGCTATTACTGTTCTCTGCTGCTAGAAAAGTTCACTTTTTAGCTTTAACTATAAATAGAAAATACACCACACTAAATTACCTCACAATGGACTAGCATGTCTCCTAATGCAGTGAAACGAGAGAACATATGAAATTTTCTGTAAATGTGAACAAAGTGAACTCTCTCTCCCGTTCTGTATTTCATTTATTTATTGATAGCAATTTTTTCAATATTTTCTATAGCCCACAGGGTCCTTGCAAAGCCAATCCTTCTTTTTAATAGAAAAATAACATTTCTGAGAGATTTGAATTATGTCAGGAGATAAGTAATTCACAGACTACTTTATGACTGACACATATACATCCAGAGACGCAAGGAGATTAAATCCTGTGGCTACTTGAAGTATGAACCCATTCTGTGTCAATCTTCCTCCATTTGTTTCTGGAGACTGACACTGTGCAGTGCTCACCAGTCAGAAATGCATCAATCCTTCAGAGAAACAGGGGAGAAAGCATTCATTTGCATTCGCTTAAATAGATGAGATCAGCAATGAATTCCATCGGAAATGAACACTTCTGGGGATGCTGCCTTTATTACCTCTGCAGTGATAAAGGATGGCATTTACAGAATGGTCCTCTGAAAAGCAAGCGCACAAATCATGGAAGGCATATACTGTAGGTACTAATACACTTATGTGTATCCAGTTTCTCCACTCTTCTGAAATCTGAATTAGAACTCATAGCTCTAATTTATAATAAGGCTAAATGCTTACCTGGCTGAGTAGTGCTTACTTGGCCAACATTTCTGGTGGAAAATATATCCCACCAACGCAACACTTACTGGTTCAACCTCCCAAAATCTTGTTTCCTATAATATATTTAGAATTGCATGCAATTCTGCACTGCATCATTCTTCAGATGCCTGAAGTATCTGCCTTCATTATCTATCTTCAGTATCTGCCTTCATTATAAATGGTAATATTGAGTATGCTGAGCAAGTTTAAGTTTAGTATTTTGTTTCAATTTATTGTTGTAGGTAATGCATTCACAGTCTAGGTCAAGTCAGGTAAATGAGCTGGAGTATTTCCTAAATCAGTTTCTCAGATGATAGACTTGCATGGATTACTGCTCTTCAGTTTGTATTTTTTTTCTCTTCTTTAAAAATGTACTGAGTAAAGTTCTAGTCTTCTTAATTTTTAAAAAGGATCACCCTTTTCCAAGGGACAAGTCTTTAATCTTATCTGATGATATGCTTAAGAAATCACTTGGGTCCGGTGACCCACTAAGTGGGTCTGCTACTAAGGTAGATTTCTGCATGCGATAACACCTCTTTTGAAGGCAGTAACATGTTCATCTCTGTTATTTTAGGAGTCAGGACTTGAATGTAGTTCTTTATAGTCTCCCTAAGTAGCCTTCCATTACAAATTATATTAACACATTGAAAATTTCCGATTCCAATAGTTACCGGAAATTTGTTAAATGTCAGCTTACCAGTCGTTGCTGTCAATTCATGTGCTTTTGCAATTCAATTTCGTAGGTTTACTTGCTTTTGCAGTCATCCGTAATATATCTTAACCTTCACCTTACCTCTTGCTTTCCTGCCCGGTAGGACAACCTCAGATGCCTCATGAACCCTGCCGTATAATAGAATTTTCTTCAGTTGCTCATCTAATCTCCCTCACATTTCGTAAATGCCATATAATTAAGCATAACTCTCTCTGTTGAACCTTTTAGGTCTACCTGAACCCTTTTTATCTGAAATTCGCACAATCCTTCTAGCCTTCTGATACTCAGTCTTGAAATGTTTACATCAGCACAGCATATATTTCTACGTGTATCCTTTCTTCCCCTTCTTATTCCGCTGCTTTGTTGCACCACTTCCTCTCTTCCTGTGTTTGTCATAGCGGAATGTATCAAAAACCTTCCTATGACGGCACAAAAATTTATAAAATTGTTTTGAGAAAACTTACAGAAGTTTCCACTACTACTTGCTGTCCAGAAATAAAAATTACATACAGTATTACATAAAAATTCCAGTATTAGAAAGCTGAGCATCTTGGTACATTCAGAAGAAAGGCACTACAGTTTCTACAGTCTTCAGTATTAATAAAAAAAAAGCGAACACTTTCAATAAGAATAAGGTTTCCGATGATATATATCAACAAGTCATTTTAATTTATTTATTGTCATCTACTGTCATTGAGATGTTTTTGCTATAAAATTCTGACAGTAGAAATGTTAAGATGTTCTAAAATGTTATTGATTCTTCCTTTCCTGAAGCTCAGGCACCTTAAATTAGGTGTGCTTAAGCTGAAGTAATAAACACACTGCTATAAGATAAATGGTAAACAAATACCCCAAATCACCATCTAGGATAACAAAAATAATGCAGGAACAAAGCTTATATGATGTTGGTTAAAGAGGGAAGTAGCTATTATTTTCTCTACTTAAACATACTTGCATACATTTATCTGTTTTGTACTGACAATATGCTACATACTCTGAAAGATAGAAATGAATAGATTGATATGTTAAAGATGTTTAGGTAGTACAGTAAAAATATTTTATAGGATAATTTGGGATGAGCTGCATAAGAAACAAATCACGAAGTCAGAGCTCTGGTATATCACGCATACCAAATATATGACAATAAAACTTCTATATGTTTCCATCATGCTGGTTTATGTCAAATAGTTAATAGCAAAAAACTGTATTAGAAATGTTTTTGAAGTTTAAAGATGTTTCATTATCAGTATCTTTTTTTTTTATTTTAATTCTACCATACAACTAGCAACTCTGTTGTCATGTACATGGGTCTTCATGAGAAGTGTAACCTCACCAACCAAAATATTGCCAACATTTAGATACCTTTTGAAAATCACCTAAAATAAGGGGATAACCTTTTTTATACATTTACCACACATACACAGACAAACTGATATGAAGATATGCATGAAGCCCAGTACGTCACAAGAGGGCCCGGCTGTTTTCCCTGCCAGGAACACAGCTGTCTGAGATGAGACAACCCTCCCCACATTTCCCACAAGGCCCTCTCTGCTACCTTCAGATTATCCTGTAGTTCTATATTCTCCTGCAGATCTGTCAGCTTCTTAGACAGTTATAAGAAGATCAGGAAACAAGGAGGTCAACAGTTAATATAACAGCACATCATCTAATGAGAGACAGAAACCTTAAGTAGAAGAAAGTGTCAGCTCACTGGCAGGTAGAGCAGATCTGCAAGGTAACTTAGTTTTCTCATTCTCTCCCCCCTTTACTTGACAGGCTGGGAAAGGGAAAGACTAGAAAGAACAGTTAGTCTCCTAAGCTGGCTTAATGGGCAACAGATACCAGATGGAAGAAAAGATTGATTGAGAGATGCAGGAATGGAAGCAGGAAAAGTGACTTAAACTGTAGGAAACATAATAAGAAAAATAGTACAAGCGAGGAAAACGCTGATCAATTCATTCAGGAACA